>NW_005354021.1:690817-714958 GCF_000412655.1 Myotis brandtii
GGGTCAGAAAACTACAAGGGGAAATGTGGAGATGAAAAGAGCAATGAAAAAAGGAAAAGGAGACAAGCAGACGTGTTTCCACTCCAAGCTCCCACTTCCTCTTTCAAATGAACGGCCTCCCCACTGCGAACAGAATCAAGTATTTATAAGGCATTTTTTGCATATTAATAACAGCTGCAGATGGAGCGCTGCCCGTGCTGAGGTCCTAAAGGTATGGTGCCCTTTTTTAATGCGGGTCCTTCCAGCTCCTCGCGGAATGTGATCGCCTCCTTCACATGTATTCCCCTTCCTGCCTCGTGGCACCTCCTGAGGCCTTTCATTTGATTAAGAGAAATTTCGTGCCTGGGATACGGTCAGAGACCAGAGCGGTTCCTACCTGGTGGCTGACATCAATCGCCGGCGACGCGGTCCTCTTCCCCAGGGCCTCTCTGTGCAGAGGCTGCAGCGCGGGTGAGGTGACCAGCACCTAACGAGAGTATTAAAATTGTAAATGAAAATTCTAGGAGGAAACATTAACATATCTATGCTGGGGGAGGGGGGGAGAAGGATGAAAGTAAAACTTTTTAAGTTTAAAAATAATTGCATTCACTAAAACAGCATTATTATCTATACTCAGTAAAGATCACGTTCAACTTTAAGAGGAAAACATTGAGAACCCGGAAAAATAAGCAAAAGGCAAACAATAATAGTGATAGAAAGCAAGTATGGGAAAATATTCCTCCTGCGTGGCAATTTAAATGCAAATTGAGGCAAACTGGAGATCAATGCTCTATTTGAGATGTGCGTCTCCTCTCGCTTTTTTAAAAGGCAACACCCAGGACTGCCAAGGTTTGGGTAAAACCCGCACACTCTTGGTGGCGTGTAATCTGTTTCAATCCATGTGTAAAGCAAAATGGCAGTATCACTTGTGAAAACAGGAAAAAATATTTATAGCCATTGATTCGCTGTTTCTGACTTCTGGGAATTTATCCTAAGGGAATAATTCAGCAGGAAAAAAAAAGTGAGTGAAGATGTCTATTGCAGCATTATCTATAATAGAGAAAAATGGGAAACAGCCTATAATAGTCCAACATGGGAGAGTTAACTGTGACATATCCCTCTCAGTGAGGGGTTTAACTCAGGCATTAATAAACGATGCTTGTTCCAGCTAGAAATTGTGATTTAACACTAATGGAATGAAGCAGGGCTTCTTAACCTCAACACCACTGGCATGTGGGGCCAGAGAGTCTTTGTGGCGTGGGTTTTCCTGGACATTGTAGGTTATTGAGCAGCATCCCGAGCCTCTACTCACTAAAGGCCAGTAACACTCCCCCAGTTGTGACCATCCAAAGATGTCTCCAGACCTCGCCACATGTCCCCGGAGGGCAAATCACAGCCAGTTGAGAACTGCCAACGTGACTTTAAAAATGGAAGTCAAAGTGATGTCAACCGTGACTGCTGCAATATGTTTGTAAAAATGTATGTATAGCCCGGCCAGCGTGGCTCAGTGGTTGAGCATAAAGCCATGAACCAGGAGGTTGCTGTTTGATTCCCGGTCAGGGCACGTGCCCAGGTTGCAGGCTTGATCCTCGCTCGGTAGTGGGTGTGCAGGAGGCAGCCAATCAATGATTCCCTGTCATCATTGATGTTTCTGTCTCTCCCTCTCCCTTCCTCTCTGAAATCAATAAAAAATATACATTTTTTAAGTGAATCTGTAAGGAAAAGACTTGCATATAACGCATTCAAAAAAGTGCAGTCATGCTAATTTGAAATTAGGGATGTGTTAGGTTGAGTTTTTTTGTTTTCAGTCTGCCTGTTTTTCTTTTTTTCAAAACTCCCCCTGTAAGAAGGAAAAATAGATCATGAGGACACCTGTTTTTAAGTCTGGCTTAAAATAACTGAGGGGGGGTCACAGAAAACAAGTATACAGAAAACTAAACAAGGGTCAACACCATAGCGCCATTATTTTTTAACTTCTGTTAGTTAAAATTATTTAACATTCATTAGGTTTTATTAGATTGTTGGATAGGGCTATCAGAATTCTCCTGTTCAGGATCTCAATCCCTTTCAGCATTCTATGCCTCTGATCCTAGGCCTTGGGAACAACGAACTTGCCTCTTTTTCTGAAAAGTTTGCATCTCAAAGTATAAAACTCTCTTGTCCATCCAGATCTCTCTATGTAATCCTGGGGCGGGAGGGGCCCTGAGCCCACTGGTTTATAGAGCTGTCAGGTCAGAGAGGTTGTCAGTAAAGAGTATCAAAGAACAAGCTCAAACCCTAATTAGCTTACCCCAGAATCGTTGCATCTCTTTGTTTAAAGTAAGAAAGAAACCTCACCAGATTTCAGAGTCCGCTTTCTCTCCGTGAGAGAGAGCAAACATCCTTCCTCACAGGCTTTGTCTTGGGTTGGGTTTGGTTGCTTTGTAGGGATTAGAACTTTGGTAGTGTCCTAAAATCCTGTCACACTGGACTCGAGTCCCTTTTCCCCATTTCACAAAGCCACTTCTATTTCGGCCCAGATTATCTCTCTTGACCTCAGGTTTCATGAGTTTACAACAGTAGAAATTCATATTTGATCTTCTGTGGTCTAAATTTACCTCTTTTGGCTTTCAAAGAGTAGCCTGTAATTCTAGCGCACTGGGATTTAGGTTGAATAAACCTATGTTTACCCCATCTGTTTCCTCGGTGGTTTCACAGATGGTGTTCATATCGCCTTTCAGCCTTCCTCTTTCAGGACAAAGAAAACACACACACACACACACACACACACACACACACACACACCTGTAGACACACTAAGTTTTTGTACAAATGTACAAAGATAACCTTTTCAGTGTCCTTCTGATACCCTACCTTCTGTTGAACTTTTTGACTGATATCTAAAAGGACAAGCTAGACTCTCTGTAAAGACAGACTTTCTTTCTAAATTGCCTACTCACCTTTGTATCCCATGTGTTTAGCGTTTAGCACAGTTCCTGGCACATGGTAGCTATGGGGTGGGATAGATTAAATCTTTTGTCGACCATAAGGTCCATGTTCCGGGTAGAAAAAGCCCCTAATCTTCTAAATTGGATTTGGAGATTGTGCTTGTTTTATTTCCAGTGATAATGATGTGAAAGTTCAGATGACATTTCTCTAACAATCCCACAATCTCCAGATACTTCCTTCTGTTGGTTGCCACAATTTGGTATTTCACCCTCTGGAAAAGCTTTGGGTTGTGTGCAGATTGAAGATGTCATTAGGCCTCCTTCTTAGAGATGTTTTTGAGGCTGATGGGTAAGATTGGGCCTAGCACCGATCTGTAGGAGAATTAACTGTCTGCGTTTCCCCGTCTACAGAAGTATGCTGTATTTCCCACCCTGTGTTCCTCATTTCTAAAGACCTGGTATAGCATTTCCCCAAGTTCCATGCTCCATCCCCCTTCCTCTCTCCCTGGTTTCCTAAATAGCGTTGGTTGTAAAACTTTGCAAAGGTTTTTTGAAGATCTAAGCAAACTTCATCTTTTGGTTCAACCACAGGATTACTTTGTCAGCCCAAAAACCTCATTGACAATTTAAGGATAATTTACAGAGAGGGATTTGTTTCTAATTACAAAATCAAGGCTTTCATTTGTTGAATGTTTACTTAGACTATTATTTATTCCAGTAAGCCTTTGTTTATTGATTTGCTGGCTGCTGGTTCCAACCAGACACATAATATGTGCCTACTTAACTATTTTTCTTTTGTATTTTTATTATGGAAAATTTGAAGCATATGCAAAAGTAGAGAGAATAGTGTAATGAATCTCCATGTACCTGTCATAAGCTTCAACAGTTCCCTCCCCATTGTCTGGAGAGGATATCTTTAAGTGGTCCTAACAGCCAATGTGTTTGAGGTTAACTCTGTGAAGGGTTTAGGATTCTCTCCCTTAACCTTTACAGCATCCCTATGAGGTAGATACAGTTATTGTTCCCATTTTTGCAGATGAGAAGACAGATGTCACGACAGACAGGGCCCAATTCAGCATGTGGCCTGTGCTAACCAAGAGGCCTACTGGTTTGGGAACCCCATCAAGCTGCACTGAGATTCCAGCTTCTTCTGTACTGTCCCTGGGGTGGCAGGCGGGTAATTGAACGCTCTGAGGCTCAATTTCCTCATCTGCAAAGGATAATATTTCCTCATGGGGTCATGACGAGGATTAGATGAAACAACATATGGAAAGGGATCTATGGATTGCTTGTCACTAAGCAATCCCGATAAATTACAATAGTAACTATTACTCTATCCCCCGCCCTCTGCCTTGAAAGCCATTCTAAAACAGAGCTTGGAGCTTGTGTACCATCGAAGGGTTCAGAGATGGAAAGAGAGAAGCTTGACAGGCAGGACTCTGAGCCAATCCACCAACTGTTTCCCCCAAGCCCTACCCCCAACCCCTCCAGGATCCTCCATGCTGTCTGGAATTTTGCTCCACTGCTTACAGTTCTGCCTCTTTGAGACTCCTCTGGGTTTCTCATCTCTCACTGTAAACCTTCTTTAATCTCTTTCTGCTCTGCACCTAAGGGCCAGGGGACGGAGTGGGGGCAGGGAATTTGGGAGCTGGAAGCACTGCGTCCAGCAGGGGCTGCTGAGAAAAAGTTAGAGGCCCAAGGACAGCGGGGAGGCCAGTCGAGGGGAGGGGGCAGAAAAGAGAGGGAAAGGACATCTTTCTTCCTTTCCCCCCAGCCTCCTCAGTCCCAGCATTACCGGGGCTAGTTCAACTCCTTGTCCAGTAAATTATGGGTTAGATAAGCTTTTATGGGCCAGTGTGGGAATCAAATACCACGGGTAACATTTCTTTTTCTAGTGAAAATCAACTGATTCTAAATGACCTTTCAGAGTGGAATCGATTTGCAAGTTGAGAGTCCCTATCTCTCGGTTGTCAGATTGGAAAAGTCACGCCAGAGCCGACATAACCAGGAAGGCCCACAAATTGGGGTTAAAGTAAAGTCGGGGCTTAGAAGGAGCCAGGGACTTGCTCCGGTTTCCCACCCTGTACCCACCACCTCCCCCTTCCCACCTCCCACCTCCCACGTCCCGCCTCCCACCTCCCAGGCTAAAAGAGGGTGCGTCATCTCCAAACCAGGCCAAGTCCCAGCCTGAATGCAGCCAGACGCCCCCTCACAGCAAAAGCTCCTTTCTACCTCCCCTGGGGCAGGAGAGATCACTATTTTGGCTTAAAATTTTTCTCCTCCAGCTCCTGCTAAGCCAGATAAACAATGATTCTGTTGTGTCAACAAAGCACTTAATTAAACTGAGAACAATATCAATTAGAATTCGCAGATAAGACTTCTTTCCAGATAGCGGACGCCCAGAATTAGGAATTAAAGTGTCCTGGGTTTCATGATTCAAAAACTCCCTGAGGAGAACAGTGAGGTAGGGAAACTGAGGCACAGAAAGCTGAACAACTTGGCAAAAGTTACCCAGTGAGTCCCTCACAAAAGCTGAGACGGGAGGTTGCAGCCTTTCTCTTCCTAGCCTAAAGTTTGCTAGCTATTCTGCTAACGTGCTCAACACTCAGGATGTAAATCTCCTTCCATTGGCTCGAGGCGTACAAAAGTGGATGGAGACCAAAATTCGTGACAGGGAGGAACAAGAAAGCTCTTCTCTGGCTTCCAAACAAACTGCATCTCCTGAAGTTGTCCTAAAGCTGTCACTCAGCCCATGTCACCAGCACCACCAAATTGCCCTTAGAAGATGAAAAGTAGGCCAGGCTGGCAGGTGGCTAAGAGGAGCATGCTGAGCCCAGGTGGCTGGCACAGGAACCACTGAGCAGACTTGTGCTGAGCGGAGCCACACTGTGGTTTGGAGTCCCTTTTGCTCCTCACAAAGAAGCCGTGCAGAGAGGCCAAGGAAACCTAGAGATGAGGTCTCAGAGTAGGACCTGGGCGTGGCCAGGGTGGCCGGCCTTGCACAAGCGAGGTCCCCTCCAACTGGATAGAATGTAAGAAGCCACTTGTCCACTCGGATCCCTCCAGGCAGCCCAGTCATAGGAGCCCAAAAGAGTCCCTTGCCCCCCTCAGCCTCACCTGTGACACCCATCCCTACTGCCCACTTACAGGCCTGCAGGCTGCCATGGGCAAGAATTAACAGCCTGAGAAGGCCAAGCACAGGGAAGCTTGCACAGCTCCAGGCAGGTGCGGCCCTTTCCAGGATTTGGTCCCCACCACCCATCAGGGGACGTGGCCAAGGGGAAGCTCAGAATCCCAGGTCCCCTTCCCCACCAAGTCCCAATAACTAAATCTCTCAGATCTATCCATCCCCACTGGGATCCAGAGCCTCTCCTCCCCCAGCCCCCCAGGGAAGTGGAGGGACAGACTCTCAGCCAAGTAGGGGGCCCCGGGGTCCTAAGGAGAGACTGGCTCTGCTCCTTTTGTTGGCTCACAGGAGGGGGACACACGCCCTGTGTGCACAGAGGTTTCAACTGACAACTTGATAGACCCCATAAGGCTTTCGGCAAAGGCCTCCCGCCCCTGCCCCCCATGCGTGAAGATAATGGTGAGGTGTGGGCCCCGGCACATCTCAGATCTTGGCTCCAAAGGCCCTCCTGCCTTCTGTTTTCTTCCTCCAGCTCAGCTTGCCCACAGGTTCCCAGAGACTCTTGGCAGCTCGCTCCCAGGAGAATGAAGTTGTGCGCTGCGTGGGAAGCAGTTAGACAGCGAGAGCGTTGCAGCCTCGTTAATGAGAGACAATAGCTCTTCTTGGAGCCATTAAGCCGCAGCTTCAGAGATGGGGAACCCCAATTAGAAAGGAGTGAGAGAAGAGGAAGGCCTGAGAGACGCCTGTAGGACAGATCCGTATCTTTGGTGGCTCTGTGGGACCCATGGGTGGAGATCTAGCTGGTTGGGTTTAGCATCTCCTTTCCTCCTTATGGTAACACATCCCAGTGACTGTAGAGCCAGCCCACAGTAGTGACCCTTCAAAATACACACGTTGAAGGAGGAGGAAAAATTGTTGGGGAGAAGCGTTTCTCCGTGAGTCTGTAGCTCAGATGTTATAATCCAAGAGTAAGAAAGGAAATGATATTTATTTAATTTGAGGACGAGCTCTGTAAGTTTGGCTGCATTATATATGTGTGTGCATACGGATATTGGTATATAGCTGATGGCTCCCTTTTGCTCTGGCTTTCAGCTGAATCACATCATGTTTACAGCAAGATAATAATCCTGGATTTTCCATGGCTCAGTCTCTCGGAGTGTTAGATCTTGAATTCATTAGCAGTCATCTCCCTTTAAATGTCAGATAACATTTTAAATGCCAAGAACTTACGCAACACCTTCTGTGCAATTCAAATCAGCTTTACCCCATTAGCTCATTAATCTTCATTGTTTCATTTACTGAAGGGAAAGGCTTCCAGGTGTTTTTAGCAGGACATAGAAATATTAAAGTATGTACAGGTGAAGGAAGGGGTTTTGACTTTCTGCTCAACATTTCACCCGTCCATCCGTGTTGTGATCATCCCCACTACAGCATGCACATAAACGAAACAAAAAAGCTCCAGGCATCTCTGGTTTCTTCTACTTCCCCCATCTTCACCCTTCTGTCTAACTTTGTGTTTTCTTCTCCCTTCTACACCTTCAGAGACCTTGACTTCTGTTCACTACTTATTCTGCAGTCTTTGCTCTCAAAATAGCCCAAGAGCTGCAAGTGTCCATTCTGATGGCTCAGAAAACAGAGGGGTGCCTCACATGGTCAGGGATGGGGCCCAGGAGGCTGGGGCAGAACAGGCAGACATCAGGAATTCTACTTTCCTTTTCAAAGAATCCCTGCTTGGTCTTACCTCTGAATAATCAGCTACACTGACTGCTAAAGATAGATCCTTCCAGGAATAGCTCCTAATTGTCACCCAGCTCTCTGCTCAAATGTCACCTCCTCAGAGAGGTCTTCCTTGATCACCAAAGGCAAGTCCCACCCCTTCCCCATCAACCTCCATCCTGTCATCATTTCATTGTCTTCTTAGATTTATCACTCCCTAAAATCCTGCTTATTTGTGTGTTTGTTTGTCTGACACATACACTATCACTCAGTAAATATCAATTTAATGAATCAATGAAAAACCACCCCTCAGTGGTTGAGCGTCGACCTATGAACCAGGAGGTCACAGTTCAATTCCCGGTCAGGGCATGTGACCATGTTGTGGGCTCGATCTCCAGTGTGGGGTGTGCAGGAGGCAGCAGATCAATGATTTCCTCTCATCATTGATGTTTCTATCTCTCTGTCTCCTCTCCCTTCCTCTCTGAAATCAATAAAAATATATTTTTAAAAAATAAACAGCCCCAAAGCGTAGCTTTCTTTCCTGGTTTCAATTTTCTTTTTCTCCTCTTCTCACTACCTCTCAGAATCCTCTTTATATATTTCATCTTTCCTTTCCTCCCATCTCCCAAGCCCCCTTTCACTATCATTAATTTGTTAGAACTCTTGAACATAATAAGCAAACAGTACTTCACATTCCAGTGACGACAGAGCCTTCATTGAAAACATTCCATTAAGCTAGAATTGATGGCCCCTAGATGTTAGAGAGATGAGCCATATAGTCAAGAGAATTGTTGTATCAAAAGATTTATAGGCCAAGTGCTTTAAAGGGACTTTCTCAAAGCCTCCCAACTCCCCACTCTTCAATCTGAACTCCACATGAGGAGTTACAGTAATTCCAGCCATTGGGACTGGTCTTGGCTATGCTGTTTGTCCTCCAGCCCAACACAAAATTGTCTCTTGGAGATAATGGAGAAATTTCCCTTAAATCAGTATTGTCAGATTTCTACTATTCCACCCAGTGATTCATGAATGATTTTGGAAGCTAGAAAGCTTGAAATGCTTTGCGGATTCTAGCTTGGACAAAATGCGTTCATTTGATCTAGAAACAGGGCTATCTCACCCGGAGAAGCTAATCAGCTATGGCTGAGATAACCAAAAAAAAAAAAAAATTGGCTATGTGTTTGTCTTTAACTCTAGCCATATTTCAAAACAAAGGAAAAGGGTGTGGATGTTCATTGGAATGATGGCTGTTTGTGGGGACCCACTAACCATTAATTCATCATTAATACTTAAAAGTAATATAAATGCTATGGGAGGGGATGTTTCTGACAGCCCAGAGAAACAGACTTCTGAGAGTGAGTCTCCTAGAAAATATGGAAATGATCAAGTCCACGCCCAGGGTGATCTCATGGCACACTAATGTATGCAACCCCAGCAAGTCAGCCCTTGGGGATAGTTATTCTTTTGTTCAGCAAATATGTATCAAGTGGCCCTGGCTGTTGCTCAGTGGTTAGAGCGTCCACCTGCAAAATGAAGGGTCTCAGGTTCGATTCCAGTCAAGGGCACGTGCCTCGGTTGCAGCCTCAGTTCCCAGCCCTGGTCGGGGCGTCATTGTAGACACTGGCGGGAGTGCCCGGTGCCCTGGGATGTCATGAGCAGCACAGAGGAGCCAGACCTGAAGGATGAGAAGGGACTGGAAGAGAGGAGTATGTTCCCAGGAGAAGGCAGGGCCTGCTTGATGGCCTTGTCCAGGAGTTGAAAGGTCAGCACTGAGAGCAGTCCTTTGAACCTGCTGTTTCCGCAGTGAGGTAAGCACTTCCGTCAGAGAGCCCCGCAGACCCTTCGCCTGCTGCAGAGCTCAAACACTGCTTTCTTGTAGGACCTTCCCTGGCAACCCTGCTTAAAACTGCAGCCTCCATGCCATTCCCAGATACTCCCCGCTCCCCTCTTTGCTGTATTTTTCTCTATATCACGAATCACCTTCAGACGTAACTTACGGTCTACTTGCTTATTACCTCCCTCTCAGGGGAATGCATGTGCAGTTTCATAGGGTGGCGCCTCTGTCTGCTTCTTGTGCTGCCGTATCTGCTCTGCCCGGCATAGAGAAGTCGCTCAATAAATATCTGTTGAATGACTAAATGAGGCAGGAGAGATTGTCCAGGGCCAGGCAGAAAGGGTCTTGTAAACCTTTTTAGCCGGTTGGCCTTCATGCTGAGGGCAAAGGCCGTTGAAGGTCTTAAGCCGAGGAGGGACACTGGTTCGCATCTCAGAACAATCACCCGTGCTGCTGTAAGGGCTTGGGCTGGAAAGCAACCTCAGATCCAACTGTGTTGTGCATTGGAACAGGGCACCATCTGCATGTTGTGGTGACAGGAGAAGGCAAGGCCCCAAGACTGCGGAGCCCCTGGGACCTCCCAGACTCCTCTATTCGCTCATTCCTCCTTCCCTCTCTGCTCGATTTGCTCAAGTGACTCTTCCTCACACAGCAAACATGTTTCACATTTGGAAATAAACTGGAACCTTGCT
This sequence comes from Myotis brandtii, assembly GCF_000412655.1. Lineage (NCBI taxonomy): Eukaryota > Metazoa > Chordata > Mammalia > Chiroptera > Vespertilionidae > Myotis > Myotis brandtii. Next base: position 701,093 of record NW_005354021.1, read on the forward strand.
ATGACTCTATTTGGTGCAAGGCAGATTTAATAACCATCCATGGAAGCTACAGAAGTATCAAAACCATCTCATTAAGAAAGGAGTCTTGGGAAGATGGGGATTTCAACTGTGTGGCTTTGGGCAAGTTACTTCACCTCCTGGAGCCTCCGGTTCCTCGTCTGTGAAATGGGAATAAGAGTATCTGCCTCACAGGGTAGTTGTGAGGATGAAGTAAAGTGATTACAACCCTGGAACATAGTAATGTGCCTTTCTCCACTTCCCCATCACACCAGCTCCAGGTATGAATTAATAACCAGTCTCGGGTTATGCTGTGTACATAGGGTCCCCTGTGTCTTCCCTGGTAAAAATAGGTGTTACTATTAGTGTTCCAGCGATGAAAAGTCACTTTCTATAAATATTTGGGGATTTAGACTCACTCTGGTCGCACTGTATATCATTCCTATGAAAGGTGGGCTTTCTGCTTCTCTTCACAGGCAGCCCTGCGGACCTTCGAGGCAGCAGCTCAGAAGGCAGGAGAGCCTCAAAGTTGTATAAATAAAGGGCTGATATGTTCAAACAGAAAAGAATTTTGCACGCGCAAGCTGCTCGTCGACATGACACCGTTCCTGAAGGTGATCTCACACTGAGAGGACGAGGGGGTTTATAGACACACACGCAGGCGTTCCGGTTAATACACTTCTGCATGGTACAAAACAGCCTCAGAAGTCCCTCGGAGTTCCTGCTTTATCAGAAGGGACAGAAAATAGGCAGTTTGTAGCAGATGAAGAAAGAACAAATTAGGACAGTAATCGCAGCCAGCCGCCAGGGACAAATCAGTTGGGTATCTGGTTGGGATGGTGGGGGACAGGGAACAGAGAGGAGAAAGGATAACCTTGAACTTGAACCACCCCATAATAAAACAGGCAGATATAATTCACTTTATCTTAATAGCAGTTCAAATAATTGTTACCGTTTTACCACTGAAACTTGGTAGAGCTGATATTCCTACTGTGGAGAAGACTAGTTCTTGAGTTAGCTATTTAGAAGTCAACTGCAAATCCTATTCCAGATATCTCATCTTGTTTCCTATTCTCCCGAGCTCAGCTTCACACCTAGTTTAGGGTACTGAGTGCCTGTTGTAGAGATGTCATTTGTCCATCTTTGCAGTACTCCTTTCTGCCCAATTTAACACCGCACCTGCACATGGGAGGTAGCCATAAATGCCCCATAAATTGATCCCCCTTTTCATCCCATAGCCCTCTGGCTTAGGGTCTTCTTCCTACCCATTCTTGCCCACCTCAGAGCTGAATGAACTAGAAATAAATGACCATGGAGTAAAAGAAAGTCGTCAAGAACAAAGCAAGGCTTGGGATGGAAGGGTCTCAGATCCTTCATGCTACCCTCTAGAGAGGACAAAATCCCAGCCCTTGGATAAGAAGTGACTAGGAAAGACAGAAACCCAATACATGCTTTGTGGCTTTTAGCCAGTGCTGTAAACTGGCAGAGACTTTGCAGACCATGAGGGTCACCTTCCTAACCTCCGCTAAGCCAGGGTTCTCGTGTTACATCTTCTCTGGTCCACTCCCTTCTCAGCTCTGCAAGGTGGGGCTTTGAGTCAGAGTCCTGTATTTGCCCCAAATCTCTTCCCTGCATGGCTGGGCTCTGCGTTCCTGTTTCCTCTTAGATAGGCTCTTCCCTGTGGTGGCAAGATGACCACCGGCTTCTCTTTTCCAGATTATTCTAGAAATGAATCTCATTGACCCGACTTGGGTCACATGTCCATGCCCAAATGAATCAACATGGCCAGGGGGATGGAATACATTGATTGGCCCAGCCTGGAACCGCAGGGACGAGGGGTGGGGAGGGGAGAAGTGTCTCAAAAAGGAAAACAGGATCTTTAAAATCTGAATAAGAGAGAATGATTCCGGGCAACAAAAGATATTTGCTACAAGCATTCAAAATAATTGCCTTGATTTCGCATTTATTATATTAGTTTGGTAGGGCTACTATGACAAAGTGCCATAGACTGAGCGGCTTAAACAACAGGAATTTATTTTCTCACAATTCTGGAGGCTAGAAGTCCAAGATCAAGGTGTTAGCAGGTTTGATTTCTTCTGAGGCCTCTCATTGGCTTGTAGATAGCCTTCTTCTCCATGTATCTTCACACGATCTTCCCTTTGGGGTTGTCGGTGTCCTTATCTCATGGTGAATTAGGGCCCACTCTGATGATCTCATTTTACCACTTTAACAACCCTGTCTCCAAATGCAGTGGCATTCTGAGGTGCTGAGGGTGGACTTTAACATGTGAATTTTGTAGGAACCTAGTTCAGCCCAAAACACTTATATTAATGAAACCAGCCTTTTTTTTTTTTTCTTCTTTGCAACAGTTTAGTTCTCCCCTTAGGGCTTGAAGAACTGTGGTTGGTACTTTCTGGGATGAGGTAACATCATCATTGTCACTGTTCATTCATTCAACCCATAGTGAGCATCTTCTACCTAGTATGTGTCTGCGCTTGCTGGGCGTTCGGGATACATCATCAGCAAACAAAACAGACTGAGATCCTTATCCTGCTCCAGGCAGTGTGTACAGTATGTTAAAAGGTGCTTATTGCTATGAAAGTGAGATAAGGAGATATTTATGGAGCATCTAGAAACCGCAGAATTCAGACTGAGGAATTTTACAATAATTTTTTGTGTATTTAGTGTCCACAAGGCTTTTGTGTTGCACTTTTCGCTCAGCAATTTCGGCGTCATATTATTATTACACACTACATTATATACCATACACCATATATGTATATACACTACACATATGATACACCATATTATAGAGAGAAAGGCACTGTCATTCTGAAGGCCCACTTTCCAGTCCACCCTCTCCACGATACAGAAGTTGTAACTCAGCCTGCTTCTGTAGGCGACTCATGGAGCACACACTAAGCTTTCTGACCCCCAGACCATCCTTGCCCATAAGACCACAACTAAGGGGGAGATCAAGAGAAACAAATGCTACCCAGTACAGTGTTGTCGCAGAGGCAGGCTCAGGCTGCGATGGGAAAGACTCGTTCCTTTCTTAGTTGTTAATGTGAATCCTCCTCAAATTTAAGAACCTCCTTAAACACTGAAGGCAACACTATTAGCCCATTTTATAAGAAAATCTTATCAGGCTTAGATTTGGGAACACATGATTGATCCAGAGTAATCTGGGTTCACATAAAAATTGAAGCACTTTTTTAAATCTATTTTTGAAAAAGAAATGGTAATTGATGAATAAATTATAACAGAGATTCCCCCCCCCCCAAGAACTTTAGTAAATTATCAGGGTTAGGGAGTGGGGGGGGGGGGAATAGCAATAACACCAATTAATACTAGATATAGAATTGAATATGCTTATACTCAACATTGACATCAAAGGATAGGTACGTTCTACCCAGAAGATGTGGAGAATCAAGAAAAGCTCCACCTTACAGTCATCACACAGACAGGTATCGCTTGGTGCCCTCAAACTAGAGGTAGAGGAGGAACCTGCCTGAAATCAGTACAAGACTTGGAGCAGCATTGCCCAACACCCACACCCCCTGTCTGGGGCCAGCCCCAGGTTTCACTTATGCAGGCAGGTGTGGGCACATCCCACCAGGCAGAGGGTGACTGCCCCCGCCACTGTGATTATGTGGGGGAGGGCCAGCATGGTCCCGTGAGTGGAAGTAACAGGGAAATAATGTTTGGCTTCCAACATTGCTCAGAGACGGAGCGGCCCCTTAGGAAAGAAGTTTCGGTGCCTTACGTCCTTTAAACGTGCTTCCTTGGCCACTGATGGGACAGCTGTAGAGGGATAACAAGCTAGTTTTGAAATGCAATGATTCCAGGACACGTGAACAATAACATTGCAAGGAAAAATTTTCAGGGCATGGGGCCTATTACATTTCCTAAAGATAGAGGCCCAGTAGACTCTTATCTATATTAAAGGATCAGACCGGGAGCGACCCTGAGTGACCTTGTAAGGTTCCTGGGACTCCACTTTCTCTTTAGGAAAATAAAGATAATAATACTGGGATCTCCATACCTGCCTCTCAACAGTGAGGCAAGAATTATATGAAATAGTAATTTTCAAAGAGTGTTCACATCTATAAAGGATTCAATTTACAGAGGAGAAAGGAACATTGATTGATCCCTGCTAAGAGCCAGGCCCCACACATACTGAATCTTATTTCATTTTCCCCACCTCCCTCTCGGTATGTGTGCAGAACTCCACTGTGCAGATGAGGAAAGTGAGGATTGGTGAGATGAGATGATGACTCACAAGGCTGACAGCAAAGGAAACTAGGATTCAAAGCCACAAAACCTACAATACCTGATCCTGAGGAGGTCTACCTAGTCTGTTCCTATGAAGAATTTAATTGTATCCCTTTGTTCTGGCTCCAGAACCTGGGAGAGGAGGGGGGATTCAATATATTTTAATCTTTTTAAATATATTTTTATTGATTTCAGAGAGGAAGGGAGAAGGAGAGAGACAGAAACGTCAATGATGAGAGAGAACCATCGATCAGCTGCCTCCTGCACGCCCTGACCGGGAATCGAACCATGACCTTCTGGTTCATAGGGTGATGCTCAACCACTGAGCCACACCAGCTGGGCAATATATTTTAATCTTATTCACAAGATACCTTATAATTTTTCATAAACCAATTTTCTTTTTTAAAGAAAAAGTATTGGTTCTTTTTAATACACAGTAAAAGTTGTACTATCTTGAAGTTGAAATTTTCAAATGAGATCCTGATTTTCTTCCATCATTAAGAAGGTATTGAAATTAGTCTTTGAGACGCATTGTTACATGGTGTTACACAGAATTTCCTAATGTATTTTCCTACTTAAGCCTTTTAAGAAATCTGTACAATATTTATCACCACTCCCATTTCACAGATGGAAAGCCTGGGTTCAACAACAGGTCTCACAGCTGGCTCACAGTCAACCGGAGCCCCATGCCTGCCTCCTGCACCCCATGCTCCTCCATCCTTCCCACAGTCCCTTACGAAAGCCTGCTAGGGGCCTAGACGTGCCATGCTCAGATGGGGTGCTGTGTGTGAGGGTAGACGGCAGGTGTAAGGTTCTCCAAGGACAGATGGGAACTTAAGGTCACTTGACCCACCCCTGTCATTTGAAGAAACTAAGGCTCAGAGGTTAAATAACTTGCATGATCTGTGAGGCAAGAAGTGCAGGGGGCGGGTCAGGCCTTCAGCCCAGGCAGTCGGACTCCCAGGCCGGCACCCCAACTGCCTCTCTGGTTTCAGTGCTGCAGTTTGTGCTCACAAAGTGTTTGTTTCTACCCCCACCCAGCCTGCCCCCTCCTCAGCCCTACAACACCACACTGCTGCCAGTGCTCCTTTTAAATTCAGCTTAGTCATACCCCTGGTTTGCTTGAGATTCCTCACCATGTCCCCATTAGCCTTCCCATTAAATCCCAGCATCAAAGATGTATTTCTTTTATAAATAGAAAAATATAACAAATGCAGGTGTGTTTTTTTTAAACTCCAAACTGCACCACGTAAGATCTGACCCGTGTCTGAGTCCCACTGTCCATGCACCACAGACGCATCAAACCACCCCCAAACCAGCCAGCGGCTTCCTCTGCGGGAACTGCCCTGCCTGCCCTTCTCTGCAGGACTGAGCGCCAGCTCCACTGGTGGCAAACCTTCCCCGGCCCAATTTAGCTTCGCCTCTTGAGGTCCTGCAGAAATCTGTCAGGATCTGTCACAACGTTGACCACACTGCGGTGCAACGGTTGAGATTTCTTGTCATTTTTCTGTAAGTCAGTGAGCTTCTTACAAATAGGTCTTTCAGCTTGCTACCCCCAGTGCCTAGCACAGTGCCTGGCACACAACAGACACTCAGTTAATGTTCCTGAGCTAAATGAGCAGATGAAGAGCAAATGACTTGGCCAGAAGAACAGAGCTGGCATTTGAGTTTCCTGACCAAGAATCAAACTGGCGACCTTTTGGTGCATGGGACAACACTCAACCAACTGAGCCACACCGGCCAGGGCAAGACTATTTCTTTTTCTAACAGGGACTCTCCAAAATATTATTCCGAAATCCCTGACTCTCTTCCTCCATCTTCCCATCTGTGAAATGAGGAGAATATTTCTTGCCCCAGAAGGCTTGTAGCTGCATATTGTTAAGATTCAAGGTTTATCCTCTTGGCTTCAAAATTCTTCCAAAGAGGGATGCTTATTTCTCCTTTTTAACCCGGTTTCCTGTTAGATTAAAAGGATTTATAAACAGGAATTTTTTTTAAATTTAGCTTCTTTCTAATCTTCGACCTTAGCACTTTAGTATGACTGAGGCAGGTTTTTCCTGCAATAATTTTTGTTAAACCTTTCCATGTATCCAGGGGTGAATTTTTTACTGCATTGGGCCAACTCTGCTTTGTCTCCACAAGCAGACATGCAAAAGAAAGAAAATGACTCAACTGCTCCGGCTTTTTGATGTTTGACTAATTCATCAGCTACAAACACTAAGTTACCAAGTGAGAAACACGACGGGTAAAAAGCCCTCCCGTGAGGAGAGAATGTCAAACAAATGAGCAGAAAATGAATTGTCTCTTCCCAAAGCAGCGTGGGTATTTGATAATGAACTGAAAAACCGATTGTCCCTAAAGGGGCTTCCAGGAGAGACTTCCAGGGCCCTCCACACCAGATTCCTTCCCTGCAGCTGAATTGAAACTATAGACTAGTCAGAGATCCAGGGGACGAAGGCCAAGGGCTGGTTCATCAGACACACGGGGCTTCCCCGGGGTCACCGGGTCCACCTGCCACATCTCTTCGGCCACTAAAGAGCCGCCCTTCCAACACTTCTGAGAAGATTCGTGATTCTCAACCCTGGCTGCACATTAGAATCAGCCAAGAAGCCTTAAAAATGCCGGAGCTCCAGGAAGTCTGATTTTAATGTCTGAGGTTAGGTCCTGGGAATCGTCCATTTTAAAGCTCCGTGAAGAATTCTAATATGCAGCCAGGATTGAGAGCCACAGTCATGGAGATCTGGACAGTAGGATTGCAAGCAGCTTGCGAAACTCAGAGAAAGAAGGAAGAGGGAATTAAATGTGATAAGAAACCCAATCCGTGATAATCCTGGACACGCCACGAAAGGCCAATCTCACCCTTTTGCTCCCTGCCTGACTTTAAACCCTCAGTGCCTCCCATTTGTTCCCAAGATAAAAACCAAAGTCCTTACGCTACCATCAAGGCCTAGGAGGTCTGACTCCTCCCCACCCTTCCCACTTCGCTCAGTCTCTGCTCTCATCACACTGGCCCTCCCCCAAGTCCTTGGAGGCACCTCGCTTCCTTCCACCAGCTGGCCTTAGCCTATGACATTCTTCTCCCTGCCACCCCTCACCCCACCTCCACCCCGTTTACACCTGTGAACGCCAGGCACTGAGCCCTGCACAGGTGGAGGGGATGAGCCTCCCACAAGAGGATAATGAAGAACCTAAATTGCTCGGCGCTGTGGCTAAGCCACCCAGCTTTCCAGGGCCGTTCACACTGGTAGCAGACTTCCTGGCCACTTAAGTTAAAATAAGATGACATAAAAAGAGACGAAACAACTAAGAACATTGGATTCTTAGTTGGATTCAAAAGGCATGGACTGCTGGAGTACTGGCACTTCTTTTGGTCTTACGTGCTTTTGTTGTGTGTTAACCGAATAGGAAAGTGAAGATGAACTGGACTATCACCAAGAAGCAGGAGGACCCCTCAGAGAAGATCATCAGGACACCCAAGGTAGAGACACAGCTGGGCTGGGCTTTAGAATCTTATCACAGTAACTGCCGGATGAAGTTCGCCCCGCTCAAAGACACTAATGGGGAGTGACCACCCTTCCATTTCCTCCCAGGTCATGGGTTGGAGTCAGAATGCAGACCAAAGTGTTCAGTCTGACTCTGATGGGTTCTTAGTGCATCACAAGCCAACTAATTGATAATAACATGCTTTTACTTACTGAACGATTTCCTTCCTGCCAGTGGCTGCAGATGGATGGAAGAGAGTGGAGATGGGGGGGGGGGGGGGGGGGGGATTTTTCTTTGGAGGAGGTGCATTTTTTGAGAAATCCAAGTATGTTGTTTGTGGAAGGAGCTAGCGATTAGGCAGCTTCTAATTTTTTTTTTAAAACTAATTTTCTATTCTTCAAAAACATTTTCTAATTCGTTTTAATAGATCATTACAAAAAGGCCCCGCAGGCACCTCCCTCTGTGTTTCCTGCTTTCACAGGGCCTTGGACATGCAGGTGAGGGAGCTGCAGTTCCCTGCCTGGAGGGATAATATCCCGTCATCAGACGGGGAACAGCACCTTTAGAGACCCAGAGCTGCTTGAGGGTGGCCTCCTCCAAAAACGATGCTCCATTTCATAATGATGATGAGTCCAGGAAATACTGGGCCCAGAACTGGGCTTTTTAGCAGAGTTCATAGTCCCAGTCCCTGAGCGAGACACTAAGCTCTCCCCTGGGCGTACCTGGGTGTGCTGCTGGGTGACGCTGCATAGGGTGGGCTCAGGTAGCAGAGCTGTTCTCTCTCTTCCTCGCTTCTTGCAGGAGTGAAAGCACGTGTGAGAGACTCGAGTTCTCAAGGAGCGAATGCAGGGTGGGCCCGCCTGGGTTCTGCTTGTAGTTTGCTGTACAAAGGCGTCCAGCAGAGAGAGCAGGTGCGAGCTGAAATCCTGCGCTGCCCACTAAGCTATGCACCAGGCCTGCGTGCGCCCACTCAGAAGGGCTCCTTTGCCCACGTGGCCCTCGTACTGGGGCGCCTTTTCCCTAATTCACATCAGATGCTCTGTTTAAGCTACAGCAGCGCTCTGGCAGCTGAGTGGAGAGCATGGGCTCTGGAGTAGGACTACCTCCACCTCAACCTCTCTGCCTCAGTGCCCGCAACTGAGGCTGAAACCACAAGGTTGCCTGAGGACTAAATGAAGTAATTCATGTACCGTAGTCCTTTAGTGACTCTCCCTGGGGCACCTGGACCCCGTGGGTGAGAGAGACCAGAGGAGCTTATTGGAGATGAATGTGCGGCCATGGGTTTGGGATTTCACCCTGAACCTGATCTTTCCCTGTTTACATCTTTTGCTATCACTTTCACTTGGCATTCTAGAAAAAAAGTCATTTTCATGCTCATTTGAAAATGCTTCACTGCTCTGGATATGAGACAATACCATATTATGGTAGCCCAACCCCTGGGTTTGGTCGAGCTTTTAAGGAAGGTTCCTGCTGACACAAGTATCCTGCCGCCTCCATTTTCACAACTGAGTGACAACAGCCAGGGAAACTCGCTCCAGTCCTCACATCTTCGTATCATAAATCCATGTGCGGAGTGTGAACACTAACGAGGCTCCCAGGTCCCCGCCAAAGGCAATAGAGGGTTAACAGTGCAGAACATGGCCAAATCTAAGCAACAACCAAGTCAGTCAAACACATTACCTGCCTCATGGCAGCGGGGCAGGCTGCAGCTGAGCTCCATAAAGGTCATTCACACAGTCCTTAATGCAGCGAAATGTCACTGCAGAACATTAAAGAAGGCATTTGCCTGTCAGGAACGATAAATGCTAATGTTTAAAAAGAATTTCCAATCTTTTAAAAATAGTGGGTGTGGAAGGGCTGGAGGGTGTGTTTAGGCAGCATTACAGTGGTCAGCAGCACTGATGATGGAGCCTGGTTCCCTGGGTTCAAATCCTAGCTCCACCACTTACTGTGTGGCTTTGAGTAAGTTACTGAACTTCTCTAGGCTTTTTTCCCCCATCCTCTGTAAAATGGGGACACTAACAGTACTTATCTCATGGAGTGGTTGTGACATAAAGGAGTTAATGTGTCATCCTATATAATAAAAGACTAATATGCAAATCAACCAAACGGTGGAACGACCAGTTGCTATGACATGCACTGACCACCAGGGGGCAGCCGCTCAACGCAGGAGCTATCCCCTGGTGGACAGTGCACTCCCACAGGGGGAGTGCCACTCAGCCAGCAGCCAGGCTCACGGCTGATGAGCGCAGTGGCGGTGGCGGGAGCCTCTCCCGCCTCTGTGGCAGTGCTAAGGATGTCTGACTGATGGCTTAGGCCCGCTCCCCACGCCATCAGTCATTAGTTGGACATCCCCCAAGGACTCCCGGGCTGCAAGAGGGTGCAGGCCAGGCTGAGGGACACAACCCCCGCCCCCAGTGCACGAATTTCATGCACTGGGCTTCTAGTGTGCTTATAAGAATGCCTGATGCAGAATAAGGACTCACTAAAGATTAGCTATCAATCTATTTCTTTAAGACTTTATTTTAGTAGCCATGAATTGCACTTTGTCAGGAGGGACTAGCTCTAAGTTGGTAACATGATTTTTTTAAAATATATTTTTATTGATTTCAGAGAGGGAGAGGGGAGAAGAGATAGAAACATCAATGATGAGAGAGAATCATTGATCAGCTGCCTCCTACACACCCCCTACTGGGGATTGGGCCCGCAACCCAGGCATGTGCCCTTGACCTGAATCGAACCTGGGACTCTTCAGTCCGCAGGCCGACGCTCTATCCACTGAGCCAAACCAGCCAGGACCATGATGATTTCTTTACTTTCCAAATCCGTCTCAGTGGGGTGGGGATTGCTGAGTCTGGGGGAACTGATGGAGTCCTCTCTGTAAGTCTTTTTTTGCTTAAATCCAGGTGTGGGTAGCAGACCCAATCTGAGAAAGCAGCCTTACCAGCCTCTGCATTCTGTGAAAGGTTATGTACTAGTTTATCTGATTTTAGCCTCTCTGTAACCTTATGAGATAAAGTACATGATCCCTGTTTCACAGATAAGGAAAATGAGGCTCAGAGAGGTTAGGCAACCTGCCCAAGGTAACAGCCAGTAAACGGAGGAGCTGAGGTATGAACTCGGGTTCCTATCACTTCAAGCCGTTGGCTTTTTAAAAGAGCTGTAACGACATCCATGTGTTTCTGATTAGGAAATAGGTACAAAGTCAGAAATGTCACAAAATTATGGCAGCAGTTTTTTTAAGCCAGCATGAATCTGGGAGATTATTTACAATCTCTAGAAATCGTTTTATATTACAGATAAATGAAGTTGAGGTCTAGAAGTCAAGACAATTATGCAAATTGCTGCTAATTATTAAAACCAAGGCAATCCAAGTCTCTACTCAGTGTTTGTGGGTGTTTAGTTCAATTTAGTTTCGTTTTCATGGCCTTTGCTCAGGGGCAGTCCTGCCCCCAGGAGTAAACAGCTCCAGAAGACACAAGTGTACTGACTGCGGGTTGCTGTGCAAAGAAGTGAGGGGTAGCCAGTGTTGCAAAGGTTTCTCTTAAGCGGTGGAGAAAACAGAGACCAGAGTGTGTGCTCAGAGGCAGTGCCCCTGCCCCTAGAATCTGCAGCCTGGAAGGTGAGACCACTGCAGTGTCACCTCATGATGTTGGTCGGGGCTCCTCGCACCCTGGACGGCACCGTGCAAGGCCTGTGCAGTCACTGGACACGGCCAAGCTCTGCTATCTGGAGCCCCGGTACTGGGTTCAAAGAGCTGGCTAGTCCTCAGCAACCCACATGACCTACACACTCTGTTGCTGCTTTATTTTTCCTTCTAGAAAGTTCTCCTCCAGAACAGGAAGTGGTGCCTCCTTAAGAATGTTTCTGGCCCTGGCTGATTTGGCTCAGTGGATAGAGTGTCCGCCTGCAGACTGAAGGGCCCCAGGTTCAATTCTGGTCAAGGGCACATGCCCAGGTTACGGGCTCAATCCCCAGTAGGGGGCATCAGTGATTCTCTCTCATCATTGATGTTTCTATCTCTCTCTCCCTTCCTCTCTGAAATCAATAAAAATATACTTTTTTAAAAAAAAAAATAGAATGTCTCTGGCTCACTCCATCAGCCCAGGATGAGAACCCCAGGACACAGCTATTGCCCTTGACCCTGAAAATTCTCTTCACCTTCCAGGAAGTAAAGCTCACTTCTATTTTGACACCAAATTATTCAAAACCAAACAAGGACAATATAAAAAAGGAAATTTATAGACCAATCTCACTTATGATCAAAGATGTAAAACTCCTATAAAATATTAGCCAATGAAATCTTTAGATCTATCTAGATAGATAGATAAAAATAGATAGATAAACATATAGATATATAGATATAATGACTGAATTCATTTTATCCCAGGAATTCAGAAAAGATGATCTAACATTTGAAAACATGTTTATGTAATTCACATCAAGAGGTAAAAAAAAATTATTTACCAAAAACTTGCAGTAAACATCACACTTCAGTGGTAGAACTTTAGAAGTATTCTCTTTAGAAACAGGAGTAGGATAAGGATGTCCTCGCTCATTGTTTCTATTTCAACACTGTACCAGCACAGTAGGGAAAGGGAAAGGAAAAGGATGAAAAGAAGGAAATAACACTGTCATTATTCCCAATAGTATTACTTACATGGAAAATCCGAGGGCCTCTACAGAGATAAGCTATTAAAAGACAAACCATTAAAAGACCCCAAAATTCAGCAAGATTACTAAATGTAGATCAATAAACAAAAACCATTGGTGGGAAAAGGTTGTTTTAAAACATAAAGCATGATTTATAATGCAATTTTGAAATAATTGTTATGGAAAACCCCAAACATACACAAAGGTGAATAGAACAGTACAATGAATCCCATGTCCCCATCTCCTGGCCAATATTGTTCACCTATATCCCCAACTCATTCCTCCTTTCCATGTTATTTCTAAACAAATTCCAGGCTCATATCCTTTTACCCATATACTTGAGTATGTATCTCTAAAAGATAAGAAAAGACTCTTTTGACATAACCATAGCAATATCACTATTGCATCTAAGAATTAGAATTATTCTTTAATGTACTTGAATATTCAATCAGTTTTTTCAATGTTCTAATTGTTTCACAATTGTTACAATTGTTTTAGAATTCATTGCAATGGGTTATATGACCTTTAAGTCTTATTTAATTTATAGGTTCCCCTCCATTCCTGCCTCCCTTTTAGTTTATTTTTAGGAAATTGAGTAACTTGTTCTATAGAGATTCCCTCAATTTAGATGTTGCTGGTTGCATCCTCATGGTGTAGTTTCACAGGTTTCTCTGTCTTCTGTATTTCCTTTAAGTTAGTACTTAGATCTAGAGACTTGATCACAGACAGGTTTGGTTTTTCCTTTTGGCAAGTCCACTTCGTGGAGGGCGTTGTGTTCTTCCATCAGGAGACTTAATATTTGCTTGTCTCTTCATGATGCCAACCATTACTTATCCTTTCATCCATGAGAGGTTGCAAAATAGTGATAGTGAAATTCTATCATTCTTTCTTCACTTATTATTTGGGAAACTCTTACAGAAAGAAACTTCCCTCTTCTACTATTTAGTTATCCAGTGGTACAGTTTATGTAGGAAGGCAGGAAAAATGTAATTTTAAAATAAATGCTCTCTATATATGTATATATGTGTGTATGTGTGTGTATATATATATCTTAGCAATAAATCTAAAAAAGGGCATGTCAGTTTCATGAAGAAACAATAAAATTGTATTAAATTAAATAAAAATAGACCTGAATACATACAATTTTCTAGATAATGCTATATATAATGTTCATATTAGTAGATAGGAAGATTTACTATCATAAAGATGACAATTCTCCCTAAATTAATCCATAAATTCAATGCAATTCCAATTTTTTAAAAATATTTTTTATTGCCGAAACCGGTTTGGCTCAGTGGATAGAGTGTTGGCCTGCGGACTGAAAGGTCCCAGGTTTGATTCCAGTCAAGGGCATGTACCTGGGTTGCGGGCACATCCCCAGTAGGAGATGTGCAGGAGGCGGCTGATCGATGTTTCTCTCTCATCGATGTTTCTAACTCTCTATCTCTCTCCCTTCCT
>NW_005354021.1:715110-724372 GCF_000412655.1 Myotis brandtii
CATGGTAAGTTGATCCTGAAAGTCATAAAGAGGAGTCAAAAATGCCAATACGATTTTGAAGAAGAGCAAAGTGGAAGAGTTTGCTCAACAAAATATTAAAATTTACTTTAAAGCTAAATGATATTGCTTAGAGACAGACAGAAGAGTATAGAGAATCGGGGGGTGGGGGGGATGCACTCACATATGGCAAAAGTGGCATTTAAAAACAGTGGGGAAAGAATGGCTGTCTCCAGGGACCAGGATGCTCCGTTCCTAAAGAGAGGGCCCCTCACCTGACCTGCTTCAGGGAGAACAGGGAGGTGCGAGTCCTTTCTGTACCCGCTGTTTCTCAGGGTCCTTCAGCTTAAACTATTCAATACGCCAAGGTGACGTATTTTGGAATAGCATGTTTTGAACCCTGTCAACTGGTAAGTACCAAGTTGAAGAGAATGGTTATCTCTGGGGGAGAGAGTGAGGGAAGTGACATTGGATGTGATAGCATGAAGTCTTGGACTATTTATTTATTTATTTGGGGAAAATGTGAATCAAATATGGCAAAATGTTAAGATTTCACAAAGTTAGGTGCTGAGTACATGGGTAATCATGATGCAGTATTTTTTCTATACTCTGCATTCTTAAAATATTTTACAGATTTTTTAATACAGTGAAAAGTTGTAAATGTAATTCAAAATACTGCCTTGGTTATTTCAGTACTTCCTAAATATCAGGTTATTTTATTAGAGAGGGAAAAAATCACCTTGCTCTGGTTCCCATCCCAAAACGGACAGGGTTTCGATTCTAATCAAAATGGTGAGATGACACCAGTGTAGAACCTCAGCTCTTGGTCAATACAAACGCGCCCTCTGCTGGTCCTGTCATGCCCTGTTCAGAATAGCTGTGGGGAGCAGTGGATGTCCAATGACAGCTTTTTCTGAGCCAGCCATGCTAACGAAAGACACCCTCACAGAATTCCCCTTATCACGAAAATACTATAATCAGCTCTCATGCTCTGTTAATATTACATGCTATTCAAGACAAATTCCAAGATACCACTTCAGTCAACTTCTCAGTGTCCTCAACGACCTTGTGCATTCAGTTTTGTCCCCACTCCAAAGCTTGCAGGTTGGTGTATACGCCACCCTTAATGTGTGGGAATGGCAGAAGGAAGCCCAAGTTGAAAAGAGGCTCTGGGGTGGGGGGCACTGGGACAACAATTGAACACGGAAAGATGGATTAACTGTATTATTAAGAGACTGATGCTGGCAGGGTGACTTTTTCTTTTCAAATCTTTCATTAAATTATAATACCTTTAAATAAAATTGAAAAGAAATAAATTAATTCGTGCAAGCATCTATTGCTCAAAGAGAATGAGAAAAATACGGGGATTGAATATTAGAGTCCGACCTTCAAAAAGATTTTTAGTTTTAGTTTTGTTTTGTTTGCTGTTAACATCCATCTTCCCCACCAGACCTTAAGCTCCCTGAGGCCAGGGTGTGTGTCCGTCCTACTCACCACTATATTCCCAGCACCTAACACAATGCTGGCATGTAGTAAGTATTTCAAAAGTGACATGTTTGGTTTTAGTCATTCATAGTACATCCATATGATGAAATGCTGTGCTGCTATTAAAATCATTTTTAAGAATACTTATGATACAGGAAAGTATAATAACATAAAAGTACAATAAAATTATGTGTACACTATTTTATCAATTCTATTAAAATGTTAGTGTATAATTCCTATATGTACGTGAAAGTAAATATGCCAAATTCTCTGCAGCAGTTGTATCAGGGCAGAGTGATTATGGGTGAGGTACTTGTTGTTGTTATTTACCAGGTGCCAGCACTGTTTTAAGCACTTTATTGTATTAATATATATTTTGTTAGGCTTTTAGCGGCTTTATCCAGGGACGATTAACATACATAAATGGGACCTATTTAAATTGTACAATTAGATAGGTTTTGTTGTGTTCAATATTATGATTTATTTTTTTCCTGCAAAGATCTTTTTTTTTTAATATATTTTATTGATTTTTTACAGAGAGGAAGGGAGAGGGATAGAGAGTTAGAAACATCGATGAGTGAGAAACATCGATCAGCTGCCTCCTGCACACCTCCTACTGGGGATGTGCCTGCAACCAAGGTACATGCCCTTGCTCGGAATCGAACCTGGGACCTTTCAGTCCACTGAGCCAAACCGGTTAGGGCTCCTGCAAAGATCTTAATGCATAATGGGGGGAAAGGGAGACATATGTAACACAACAATAAAGTTTTTTTTTTAAGATTTTAATGCAGTCAACTTTGCTTTTCCTTAGATTTTAATTTTGTATAATTACAAAATTGTCTGTCATTGAAACATTAAACATAGCTATGATTTTGAGTTTTTCCCAGTTTTATAAGGATATAGACTTACAACACTGTATTAGTTTAAGGTGAATAACATAATGATTTGATATATGTATAGATTGCAAAGTGATTATCACAATAAGTTTAGTTAGCATACATCAGCTCATATAGTTAACAATTTTTTTTCCCGTAAGGAGAACTTTTGAGACTTACTATATAAGTTTTGATATATGTATACACCCATGAAACCACCCACCACAATCGAGGTAAAACATTTATCACTCCCAAACATTTCCTCATGCCCACCCTTCCAGCCTCCCTCATCCCCAGACAATCACTGATCTGCTTTCTGTCACTATAGATTCATTTACTTTTCTAGAATTTTATGCAAATGGATTCATACCATATGTACTCTCTTTTGTCTGGTTTTTTTCCACTACATAGTTCTTTTGAGATCCATCCATGTTGTTGAGTGTATCACTATTTCATTGTATATACACACCAGTTTGTTCATCATTCCCCTGTTGATGGACATATGGGCTGTTTCAAGTTTTCAATTATTACAAATGAACTATTACTATGCACATTTGTGTACAAGTCTTTGTATGAACATAGGCTTTCATTTCTGTTGGATAAAATACCTGGAAGTATAATGGGTAGATGACATGATATATATAATATTTAATTTCTTTTTTTTAAAATATATTTCTTTATTGATTTCAGAGAGGAAGGAAGAGGGAGAGAGAGATAGAAACATCAATGATAAGAGAGAATCATTGATTGGCTGCCTCCTGCATGCCCCCTACTGGGGATCGAGCCCACAACCCGGGCATGTGCCCTTGGCCAGAATCAAACCTGAGACCCTTCAGCCCACAGGCCGACACTCTATCCACTGAGCCAAACCAGCTAAGGCTAATATTTAATTTCTTAAGAAACTGTCAAACTATTTTCCTAAGTGGTTGTACCATTTTACATTCCAGCCAGCAGTGTATGAGAATTCCAGTTCCTCCGTGTCCTTGTCAACTCTTGTGTAGTCAGTCTTTTTCATTTTAGTCATTCTAATAATTATGTGTGTATCGGGGGGGGGGGGGTTCTTCTTTATGCTTTTTTGTGTTTTCCAAATTTTTGCAATAAACTATATCTTCCATCATTTAAAAATTGTTTATAGTAACTAAAATAAAAGCTAGCCGATAGTCCAATATGAAGTCTTAATCTAGAGATTCTTCTCATTTTAAAAGAGCTACACAGTATGGTCTTTGGCATCCCCAGCAAAGAGTACCAACTGTGTGAACTGCATGAGCCTTCCTCCTACAGCAACATTTGTGTGTTTTTTAATCAATTTCCTTTTCAATGTTATCACCACACAGGGTTTTAAGAAAAATACAAGTACACATAAACCTTCCAATCTATTTTTTTCTATTTTCTCCTCCAGACCTTATTCATCTACATACATATTTTACATAATTCAACATACTGTAGTTTATATTGTCATTGTAGAATATCTTCCATACTGCTCATTTATCTTACAACCATAATTTTAAATGTCAAATTAATGCATCATAAATTACTTCCCTAATCTCTCATTGTTGAGCTGTTTTTAATTTTTTACTATTAATAATAAAGTTGTAATAAATAAGTTGGTACAAAAGGCTATTTCTTCCTTTGAATTATTTCCTTATGATAAATACCCAGGAGTGAGATTCCTAATCAAAGACCAGACATTTCTCTGGTTCTTGATACATACTTTCCCAAAGGGTCTTACTAATTTTAATGTCATGTGCCAGCACTGATTTCTGCAGTATTTGCTAATTTCTTAGGTATAACTTCTCTCACTGTTCTAATTTGCATGCTGTTGACTACTTACCAGGTAGACATTTTCCCATGTTTGGGATCACTGACTGTTGTTCTTTGCTGATGAAGGATGCTCTCTGTTTTCACAGACCCAGAGCCCAGGAGTGTGACCCTGGACCCTCTCAGTGCTTCCTGGGCTGAAAACATCCAGAGGCCTGAGGCAGACACTGTCCAAAAGGCGTAAGTGTTCAAAGTTGGAATGACGTGGGTTTCTCTGCTTTTATTTTGTTTTTAATATGTATTTTATGGATTTCAGAGAGGAAGGGAGAGGGAGAGAGAGATAGAAACATCAATGATGAGAGAAAATCATTGATTGGCTGCCTCCTGCATGCCCCACACTGGGGATGGAGCCTGCAACCCTGGGCATGTGCCCTGACCTGGAATCTAACCGTGACCTCCTGGTTCATAGGTTGACACTTAACCACTGACCCACACTGGCCGGGCTTGTTTATTTTTCTTAATTCAGAAAAAAAAACCATCGAGAGAGAGAGAACAAAAAAATTGTTTAATCAGGAGGAAAGGAAAAAAGAACACCAACACTCCACAAAAGTCATTATAGACAGTGTGATTAAAGAGCAGACTTTCAGGCTTGATACAGAGATTCCTGAATGTGGAAGGGAAAAAAGCAACACGGTCAGGTTTGTGGTTCTCATTTACAGCATACCTGTTCCTCAGGGAAAATAAATGTTTTCCCAGACCTAAATTCTAAAGGATACCTCTGTGGGTTTTTATAGAGTGACATTGAATGATTTAAAGACTCATATATTTACAGGAAAATTCCATTTACCTCATTGGACAAATATTTCTGAAGTTTCTATAGTAAGGCCCTGTGCTAGCACAGCACAATAAATATAATACTGATGTAGCTAAAAAATAAAGTGCCCAGAACCAGGCCTGGCACACAGTAGCTGTAGCTGCGCTGTTCCTGAAATCCATGTGGCTGTTTCTAATGACCTTTTCATCCAGAGAAAATAAGTCAGTTGTCCACAAGGCACACTGTCGGTGACAACAGTTCTATTGGAGCTCAAACTAACACAGCACTTGACCTTTTAGTGGCTGAATTTGACCAAGAATAGAATTCCAAGGGCATGAAGGAATGGATGGGTAGTTGCATCTTCTTATGCGATCTTTCTTAAAGGTCACCTTATTTTTCAGCTATGCCTTAGGTAGAAGAAATTTCAGTTAGATAATCTGATGTCATTCAATTGAAGGTGTAAACATGCAATCCCAAAGAGGCAAACTATTTTCCCTGCTACCTAAGTTTTAGAATTGAGCCTGAGACAATCCCAAAAGGGAAGACCAAACTTTCTCATCTTCCTTATTCAGGCTAAGTGTGTGAAATGCCCACCAAGTGTGTGAAATGGCCAGGTGTGTGAAAGGTCAAGTGTGTGAAATGGCCAGGTGTGTGAAATGGTTAAGTGTGTGAGATGGCCAGGTGTGTGAAATGGTTGAGTGTGTGAAATGGCCAACAGGGTGAAATGGTTGAGTGTGTGAAATGGGCAGGTGTGTGAAATGGTTGAGTGTGTGAAATGGCCAAGTGTATGAAATGCCCACCAAGTGTGAGAAATGGCCAGGTGTGTGAAATGCCCACCAAGTGTGTGAAATGGTCAAGTGTGTGAAATGCCCACCAAGTGTGAGAAATGGCCAGGTGTGTGAAATGGCCAGGTGTGTGAAATGCCCACCAAGTGTGAGAAATGGCCAGGTGTGTGAAATGACAGAGAACAGGTGTTCAGTCAATGTTCACATTCTCTCTTCCTTGTCCGCCAGAGTTTTCTCTTTAGTTTGGTCCTGTTGGTTTGCTTTTTTCAAAGGGGCAAAGATGATGACGTATTCCATCTGCACAGAAGACTCGCAGAACCTGGGCCTGAGTCCCCAGGGAGGTTGGGTCCTGTCGACACACCTCTTCTTCCAAAAAAAAAAGAAGGGAAGACGAAACCAAGATTGTCCAAGCAGCAAACACCAGCCAGCATCAGTCGTGTGAGTGTAAAGACCTAGGAGCTTGGTCAAAAAGCCCCGCCTGGCTCATGCTCCCAGCAGGGCTCCCACCATCGCTGTGTAGATTGCTTACTATATAAAGGCACCTGACAAAGCCAGCGAATTGGAGCTGAAATCCAGTCTTTGGCCTGCTCACCATGTCCTGCCCCCCAGCACTGGGCTGCATCCCCCTGAAGGACAGGGTGCCTGTTTCTAATTCCTACAAAGGTACTAAAAGGAAACTTCCGTTTTCCTACGCTTATACCACCTCTGACACCAAATGTGTGGGGGTTCTCCCCACAACAACCAATTCTCCAGCTCTCGAGGACACCAACTGGGTGTCCTACGCTTCAGTTCTGACATTAACCACCCGGAGTTCGTGCAGGCCCAACACACTCAGGGCTCAGTCCCACAGACTGCCCCCACTACAGATGTCAATCACAAGTCTCAGGTGGTTGCCTATGCTTCTGACCAACAAGCTTTAAATAGGGGATTCTCACCCTCCAGTCCCAAAGGTTTGATAATGTGCTAGAATGGTTCACAAAACTCAGGGAAACCTTTACTTTTGCTATTACTGGTTTATTACAAAGTTTATTATAAAGGACACGAATGAATAGCCAGATGAAGAAATGCATAGGGCAAAGTCCAGAATGGTCCCAACTGCAGGAGCTTCTTTCCCATGGAGTTTGGGGTCTGCCCCCCTCCCAGCATGTGGATGTGTCCACAACCCAGCAGCTCTCTGAACTCCTTTGGTTTGGATTTTCATGGAGGCTTCATTACACAGACGTGGTGGATTACATCATTGGTGAAGGGCGATTAACTCAAACTCCAGCCCTTCTCTCCCCTCTGCGGTTGGGGGTGTGGGGCTAAAAGGTCCAACCCTCTAATCACCTGGTTGCTTCCCTTGGCAACCAGTTCCCCCACCTTAGGGACTTTCCAAAAGTCTCCTCATTAACATAATCTCAGGTGTTGTTGAAAGGAGCCTGGTTTGAATAACAAAACATACTCCCTTTATGCTCCAGAAATTACAGGTTTTAGGAGCTTTGTGCCAGGGACTGAGGACGGAAGGCCAAATATATATTTCTTATTATGTCACAATATCATAGGTACTGAGTGGGTAGCTATGACCCTGCTCTGCCATCCTCTCTTAGAAGGAACCTCCATGTTGTTCCAGCCTACAGGGAAAGTTTAAGGCTTCCTGAAAGTGAGCAAATGATGCAGCAGTGAATAAAGCTGGCTTTGATTTAAAACACTTAGCCAGTAATCGTGGCAACAGCCATCTATCAAAGGTGAAAACTGCTTCACTTTGATCCTGCTCTGTAGACCATGATTTAGCATCAAAAAAAGGGGGCAGATCATAAAATGTACTCTATTCCTCTTTTCTCCTGTGAAATTATACCTCGTAGTTGAAAATCAAAGGCCGAACCTTAGGCTCCACACGCTCCAAGACCTGCTCTTCTGCTTCATCTGGAACCCACACGCATTCCATTCAAAGCCATTCCATCTTGTTCAACATAATCTTCCTTTGATTTTTCCCCCCCTTTCCTACATGTATCATGGTCCCTGAATCATAGTCCCTTTCCTTACATGTTCACCTTCAGGAGGAGATGGAGTCGATTGACAATGTCAAGAGAAAGAAAAGAACTAAGACAGACAAGTCTAAGGTGCCCAATGGGGAGAGAGAAGGAAAGGTCCACATAGAAACGAAGACTGTTGTTGGTAAGTGAGTGTGCTGGGGGCTGGGAGTTGTCATTGACAATCAGTGTGGATCCTATGGAACAAATTCTGTTTTGAGTCTCCTAGACCACCACGGCTAAGACGGTGTTGTCATGTCAATGTCTCAGTAGACAGGGACAGAGGAAACTGGCCTTGCCTAGAGACCTGTGATCACTGAGAGAGAGAATGACAATAATATGAGCACCTCTTTACTGAACACCCACTGTATTAGGAGCTCTGCATACATGATATCGTACCACCCCCACATCTTGATAAAAATATTATATACTATTCTACATTATTCACACATAGAACAACTACTATTATATCATGTAGTGTTGAAGCTGAGAGAGTTTGGGTGACTGGCATAAAATCAAACAGATCCAACAGTGTCATGGTCGACCCAGGGCCTGAGCCTGCCATTTGATTCCAAACACATGCCATGACCATGGCCTCATGACCTAATAACTAAATCATCATCTGCGAAGTGGGCAGGGAGAGCATCTGAGAAGGGAACGGATGCAACCAGCTCGGAGTGATTACCCCAGCGACCATTTTTCTTACAAGGAATTCACATTCCTGTGCTTCCAAAGGCTTTTTTTTTTTTTTTTATCCTAAAAACTGCTCCTGTTCTTCTCTGGCCACCTGATTCAAAATGCCCTCCAAACAAATCAAAGGATATAAGAAGGGATGGCATTAAATAGTCTCCTGGGCCAGATTTATTTTCAAGATTTGCTTTTTTAAAGTCTTGCTGAGTCCATGTTGTTGTAGCCCATGGCTTGGATGGCAGTGGCAGGATTGGAAGAAGGAAATACTTGTGAGCCCCAGAGGTGAACTGAGGAAGAATCCTTAGAGCCAGGAAGGCTTAAACTTTGCCAGGTTACAAAGCTGCCACCTCAAGCCAGCCTCTGGAGGCGTGACCACCAGCTGTGTCCACAGGCCTCCCCTCTGGAGGTCTTGCCCCCACCATTGGTCAGGGTGAAACAGAACATTTTTAGTAGCAAGATTGCTGTATTACAGTTGATCCAAGTAGAATAAGGCAGTGTCTCAAAGGGTAGCCTGTGTACTACCCTTCTTAAAACACTTGGCGTGGTTGTTAGAATGCAGATTCCTACCAAATCAGACTCTAGGAGTGGGAGTCAGGAATCTGCATCCTATGAGATTCCATTGCACACTGGAGTGAAAAAGTTACTGGAGGCTTGGTTGGTGTGGCTCAGTGGTTGAGCATCGACCCATGAACCAGAAGGTCATGGTTCGATTCTCAGTCAGAGCTCATGCCCAGGTTGTGGGCTCCATCCCCAGTGGAGCATGCAGGAGGCAGCCAATCAATGATTCTCTCTTATCATTGATGTTTCTATCTCTCTCCCTTTCCCCTCCTCTCTGAAGAAAAAAAAATA
>NW_005354021.1:724558-758831 GCF_000412655.1 Myotis brandtii
GGCCAGATTATTATGACCACCCCATCAGTACTTCGTTGGGCCACCTTTTGCCTTCAATACTGTGGCGATTCTTCTTGGCATTGACTCCACGAGATGTTGAAAGGAGATGTGAGGAATCTGACACCATGCCTGATGAATAGCACTGTCCAGTTCTGTGAGATTTGATGGTTGTGGAACCAGCTGCCTGATGGCTCTTTTAACTGCGTCCCACAAATGCTCAATTGGATTGAGATCTGGTGATTGTGGGGGCCACCTAAGCAAGGTAAAGTCTCCCTCATGTTCTTGAAACCACTCCTGCATAATACGAGCACCGTGGCATGGCGCATTGTCTTGTTGGAAGAAGCCATTTACATTGGGATATGCCATCAAAATGATGGGATGAACTTGATCAGCAACAATACTTAGGTATGTTGTGCTATTCAGACTTTTGTAATGATCTGACCCTCTAGCAACTCCAGCGCAAAATTATAGCTTATTTGCCTACAAACGTCAGGTGGTCATAATAATCAGTGTGTGTGTGTATAAAATTTGTTTTAAGTTACTGAAAAGGATGCATAGAGATCACGTTTACTTAGCCACATCTCTGTCCCTGACTCTTCTCACCCAGGAAAGTCAAAGGACTCAAAGGCTAAAAAGAAACCAGAGCTAATTCCCAAAGGAAAACAATCAGGCGTCAAAAGGAAAAGGACACAGAAGGAAAGGAGGCGGGAAACAGCAGCGGAGCTGAGGGGGCCTGATGTCTTCGACACCCAGGGAACAGAAGAAGGCACCCCAGACAGAGGTTTCCTTCCTTCGGGCTTTGATGGAGAGGAGCCGTGGCTTTCTCCCAGAGCTGATGCTCAGGAGAGCCAGGTTTCAATAGATGGAAGATCACCGCCCACCCCGATTGTGACTGTCACAGGAAACACGGAATCAGAAGAAGACAGAAGCCACGGGGATCCTCCAAAGGTAGGACCCAATGTTGCTCTGGCCAGAGGGACTTCTGTCCTCACTGGTGCAACGGAGAGGTAGGGAAACTGCCCACATTCTACTGCCGTTACAGAAAACGGCTCGACTGCAGAATGGTTTACTTATTAGGCTTTGGTGCCTACTGATTTTCTGAAGAAGCCAGACCTGGTCAAAGTCATAGGGTGGCAAAGGCCCTCTGCAATGATGCATTCTGAGGTCCCCCAACTTCCAGGGCATGTACCCCACCCCTTAAAGAGCAGGAAGTTGGCACAGGAGCCATCTGTAAGGGGTACAGGCTTCACAGTTACAAGGAAAGGTGGGTTCAGGCCATCAGAGCTCAGCATATATTCTTGACTTGGCCTGAAGCTCACGCCTTGCTTGCCTCCAAAGGCGATAGAGATACCTCCTTTCTAGTCTGCTTTTCAGTGGCCCACAGCTGGCCCACAGGCGGCTTCCACACACCTGCCTTTACAGGGTGCTTTTGCATGTAAGAGCCACTTTGTTCCAGGGGCCTTGATTCCAATGTCAAGTATTTAAGAGAAAAACTAAGTGAGTATAAGGAAAATTACCCTTGAAAATCCCTGCAATTAACCAAAAGTAGTACCTTCCAGGTACATCTCTCAGTAAGACCAAAACAGCCAATTTTTCCTCAGCTATTTCTTCCACTGAGGTGAAAGTGCTGAACTGCATTTAAAAATATTGTACCCCAAAAAAAGTATCTTTAAACTCTACAAAAACACCCAGTGGTTAAACTTGCCTACGTTACATGCATATGGTACAACTCTGCTGAATCTCATTTGATCTTTACAGCCACACTTTTAGGTATGATTAGTTCCACTTTACAGACCTAGAAACTGAGGCTTGAAGGAGCTAAAAGTCTGTTGCCAGGATTATACAACCATTGAGTGGTAGAGCCAAGGCTTAAACCCAGGTCCTTTGACTCCAAAATCAGAACTCTTGTCACTATTTTAAATTATTATGTATTTATTTTATAGCCCATGGTCTTCCAAAAAGGATTTCAGAAAGATGTTTGCTTTATAGGTCTTAGTCCTCCCAGCTGCCTAGGTTACAGAATTCTGCTCTACACAGCAGATGGAAATTTCAAACTGTGTGCAGAACTTTTCTGGGCCTGCTGGATTATCAGAATTTCTTAGATTTTTTTGTCAACCGGTAGCTCCATGCTGCCTCTGCAAAGGCTAAAAAGCGAGGAAGTTTCACCCCAAGTTGGATACACATGGAAGAGTTGCCTTTCGAGCTTCCCCTCATGGGCATATTTCTGACTGACAAAGAGGCAGCAGGGAGAAAAAAGAACCTTTCATGGAAAAAGTGGGTTTGTCTGGAATGAAATGTGAGTCTGACCCATCTATACCTAAGACTGTCCCTGATGAATAGCCTTTATCTAGAACCTGGGGTACTCAGCCCTGGCTTCATCAGAGACGCTTTTTAAAACCCTAAATATGATCATTTCATTGAAATGGGTGGGGCCTTGGTCTCAGGTAATTTTTCAAAGCTCCTCAGGTGATTCTATCATGCAGCTGGGGGTGAGAAGGCTAGACATACAAACATTCTGTGCCAAACATTATGTTGACACTTTCACTATCCAGTTAATCCCAGTCATGGCCCCAAGAGAGAGATGATATTGGAGAAATGAAGCTGTGGTCTCCAAATCTTGAAGCAAGCAAGAGGGAGACTTGCACCCAGGTCAGTCCGATCCCAGAGCCCACGCTGGTGGCAGCAGTTAATGTGGCTGAGGTCAGAGTGTGGACACAACTTAATGATTCCATCTCAGAATGGAGACGACATCATCTGGGGCGGAGGGGGGCTCGCTGCTGAAACAAGCTCCCCGTAGTCCTTCGCATTAAGAACTCTCTGGTTCCTTAGGATCTCCTGGCCAAGAGGGAGCAGGAGAAAGCTCTCTGGGACAGGCAGCGAGCAGAAAGGGCCGAGATGAGACTGCTGGAGGTGGAGAGGAAGAGAAGGGAGCAGGAGGAGCAGAGACGGCTTCAGCAGGAGCAGCTGGAGAGGGCAGAGAAGATGGAGGAGGAGCTGGAGCTGGAGCAGCGCCACCGCGCAGAGGAGATCCGGTGGGTCCAGCCGCAGCCCGAGGCCACGGCCATGTTAGGAAGCAGAAGGAAAAGGCCATGTTAAGGGTTGAAGTTGGTTCTGCAGCTCATGCCCCGAAGTAAAGCAGCGTGTCTCATTTTGCTCTATCCTCAGCTAGACTAGGAATAACCTGGACCAAAGAAAATATCCAGTGTGTTGGTCATTAGGAGTTACTGCAGGTCCACGGGGCCTTCTAGGCAGGGCTCTGGGAATCAGTCAAGAAAACATTTGTTGAGCTCTGCCCACATTGTCTGCTTTACACTAGACCTGTTCATGGGCCTTGACTCACTTCATTCAATCTTCATAGCAACCCTGTGAGATGGGAGTTTTAAAATCCGTGTTATGAAAGTGGGAAAGGAAGTTCTGGGAACTTAAGGCCCTCACCCCAGAGCACAGAGCTGTGCTGAAACAGCCGGGCTTCTAGTTTCAGGCCCATTCCAGGTGTTCTAGCCTTCGCTTCCCCTGGGGAAAACCAAGTCTCCTCTGAGGAGGATGTTCCACGTGGCCTGCAAAGCCTACGACAGTGATGGCGAACCTTTTGAGCGCGGCGTGTCAGCATTTTGAAAAACCCTAACTTAACTCTGGTGCCGTGTCACATATAGAAATCTTTTGATATTTGCAACCATAGTAAAACAAAGACTTATATTTTTTGAATTTATTTTATATATTTAAATGCCATTTAACAAAGAAAAATCAACCAAAAAAATGAGTTCGCGTGTCACCTCTGACACGCGTGTCATAGGTTCACCATCACTGTCTAACAAAGACTTATATTTTTTGATATTTATATTTAAATGCCATTTAACAAAGAAAAATCAACCAAAAAAATGAGTTCGCGTGTCAGAGGTGTCATAGGTTCGCCATCACTGGCCTACGAGGATGCCCGTTTTTCCTGCCATTTCCCTGATCATCTTGTGTTTTCTCAGCTTGAGGAAACAGAAACAAGAGGAGGAGCGGCAGAGGCAGGAGGAGGAGCGGCAGAGGCAGGAGGAGGAGGAGAGAGAGCAGTGGCTCCAGCTGCAGGCGGCCCAGGAGAGGGCCCGGCAGCAGCAGGAGGAGTTCCAGAGGAGGCTGCAAGCGCTGCAGAGGAAGAAGCAGCAGGAGGAAGCCGCACGAGCTGGTGAGGGGGTTCTGGAGCGCTCTGCCCCTCCTGTCCATCTGGGCAGAAGCATCTTTCTCCCACTTTAGGTGTTCATTTGCACCTCCCAGGAGCTGTGCCTATCCTGGCTTAGTGTGTGAAGCACTGTAAATGTATGAGCTATTTTCTTTCCAAGATAACTGAAATGTGTGACTATAGTGAGTTGAGATAGATTTTTTTTTTTTTAAACTCACTTGTGGAAACGACTCTTGGCTCCTGCTCTGAACTCAGGAATCCCCTGAACAGAGACCCGGCCCTTCCCATTGCCTTTTGCATGCTGCTCAGAGCTGCCTGAATTAGAGACAGAGCCCTGCTCCCAGCTTCCTTCCCCAGCAGATGGAAACACTCAAACCTCTGGGTAGCTTCAGGGCAGCCTTTCAGGTGCTGATGTGGGCAATCTCTACAGCCTCACTTTTGAGAAGAGAAAGAAACTTCTGTGTCTGGCACTCTTTGGACTGGACAGTCCAGCTGAGTAAGCACCAAGTTTCTCCAAACCCTGACCCGATCCCCTCTCCTCAACCCATCTGCATACCACCTCAGGAGACCACTAGGCTCTGGAAAATTCTCCCCCAAGGCTTTGCACAGTGTACTGCACATAGTAGGTGCTTGATTAAGTACTCTCAGTCAGTTCACCCCCAGGGAAGCCCCAGAGGACCTGGCAGGCTGCTGGAGGGTAAGCTGCCGCACTTCTCCTGGGGAATCCCGGGGAACCACAGGCTGGAGGTGGGTCCGAGAACTGTGTTCTCCAAGAGAGACCCCTGCTGAGACCAGCCCCTTTTCTATTCGGCAGAGGCAGAGAAGCAAAGGCAGCAGGAACTGGAAATGAAGCTGGCCGAGGAACACAGGCGCCTGGTGGAAATGGCTGAAGAAGAGCGGCTAGAGTACCAACGGCAGAAGCAGGAGGCAGAGGAGAAGGCTCGGCTGGCAGCAGAGGAGAGGAGGCAAAAGGAAGAGGAAGCAGCAAGGCTGGCTCTGGAGAAAGCCATGAAACAAACCCACGAACGAGCCAGGTACTGGGTGCGTGGGCAACAGTTATATCCGGGGATTGTTCAAGGGCTTCACTGCCCGGTGCTGGTGCTTGCACCGCCCTCGGGCAAGTGAAGTTTTCCCACCCTCCTGAGCAGTTTTAAAGAACTAGAATACAGAGTCTTTCGCTACCATGTCACAGAATTTCTTCAGGGCTTACAGAACTTGTATTGAAGCTGGGAGTTCAGAGATGATCCCAGCCTCTGGTTTACAGATGAGAAAAACAAGGCCCAAAGGCAGGAAGGATCTTGATCAGGGCCAGAGGGTGAGTTAGGGGCAGTACCAGGACCAGATCGAAAACACTCCCCCCTCTAAGTCTGAACCACCTGCCTTTCTCAAGAAGTATTTATTAGGAACAGAGACACTGCTTTGGATACTGGGAATTCAGGAGTTAGGAAGAGCTCTCTTCTACCATGCCGTTTACCTGCTAGGGGAGGGGGCGGCGGGTTGGCAACATACCCTAAATCTATTTATAATTTAGCTGGCAATAAATGCTATACAGAAAAAAATTTAAACCTCTGATAGGATTGCAGGAGCCTTAGTTTAGATTGGTTGGCCAGGGCAAGACCTCTCAGATATATCAGGTGAAATCTGAATGACATGGGCTTAGCCACATAATCATCTAGGAGAAAAATATTTCAGCAGGTAAACCGGAAGTGCAAAGAGCCAAAGAAAGGAATGAGATTGGCATGTTAGAAGCATCAAAGAAAGTCAGCGTGGCTGGAAGTGAACAAGGCACAAAGAATACCTCCAGAGGAGGTTGGCGAGAGAGACTCAAACCAGATCTCACAAGGGCCTCGTCAGGAGAAAAGGCACAGAGCCAGTCATCAGGGGCCAGCGGCATTCCCCCCTTTACTCTCATACAATAGCAATGCTCAGTGCATCTTTCTGATAATAGGATCTCTTGGGTAATATGGTTTTAATCGACTCTCTAAGCTGCATCTAAGCTAATGCTCTTTAGGGGACCAGAGAGAGAAGGCAGCCAGTATTCTATTTCAAGGTTTCCCACCTAACCTTGAGTTGTTCCTCTCTTGGACTTGCCTCATCTGTTGTGTGAAGTACAAAATGGATCTTTGGTGAAATCTTGATTCAATTTCAAAATTATATATTCCACATGCCATAGCAGTAGGGCTGGATTTGTAAGTATTGAGACCAAAAGCAAGCTATTGGAGTTCCAATTTTTCACAAAAAGAAAACTGACAGGTCATCTGAGGGGCAGTTGAGCAGTTTTGTAAGGCTTCATGCAAACAGCTGAAAACAGAAAACCGAGCAGTAAAGGGATGTGTGAGTAGAGCTTCACTCCAGGGTTAGAATTTAATGCCAATTGCCTATATTTCCTCTTCACTGTGATACTGGCTCAGGTACTTTAATTTCTCTGGCCTGTTTTTCTCTCTAAAATAAGGCAGTCCCTCCCACAATACAAGTTTAAGAACTGAGAATTATGCCTTTCCTTTTACTTTCCCAGCAGGAAGCTCATGATACTAAAAACCTCATATGTAACTAAATGAACAGAGTATGATGCAAGATGCACACTAAAATGCAAGATCAGTAGTCCCAAGTCTAATTGATCACTAAAATCCAAAGTTCTTCTACTAGCTTCTAAGGACCATTTCCAGGATGTTTAATCAGTATTGGGATTTTGGGTGGGGTTGTCTCCTTAGGCAAAAGTCTGCTTTGAGGAAACATCTTCATTTCTATCAAGAACTCCACAAGGAAGCCAATGGCCTGCAGTGGGCACACAACATTTCCAGACCATGGGTCTACTCTTACTTCCAGTTCCTACAAATACCCAGACCTTAAGGCTAGAAGAAAACTAAAAAGTAAGTTGGGAGGTGGTAAAAGAAAAAGAGAAACTTCCTTCTCTAATGATGTTCCATATTGAACCCAGTTAGTTCCATCTCGTCTTGTTCACCTCAACCCACACCTAACTTCCTCCCATTCCCAACAATCCTCCCTGCCACGAATACCTTACTCAACCCAGTTAAACTCTTCACTCATCTAAATCCTTTACCCTCTCTAACATCACATGAATTCAATTCAGAAGCTTTGGTGCCTAAAATTGACCCAAAATTTCATAATTTGTTTGCATTTCAGGAAATTTCAGTAAGGCACTAACATAATCTTAGGCTAGTCCAAATACTTCATTTTCATTAATGTGTGAAAAAGTTGCAAGTAAATGGAAATTCTGTAATGCAGATTCTGATTTAGCTAAGAGCAGCTCATTCATATATTAAGAATTTTATTATATTGTCTTTATAAAGCAAAACCACATCCACCTCATCCTAAAAATCAAATGTCTATTTAAAACAACGTAATCAATTGATAAATGTTCATTTGAGCAATATGAGCTGCTTTGTGAGAGTAATCTCACACCCTCAAAGTATAGATTCTAGAACTGCACTGTCCAATAAACCATGTCGCTATTTAAATATAAGTTAAAACACTCAATTCTCCAGTCACACTAGCCACAACTCAAGTGCTCAAAAACCACGTGTGGCTTACTAGCTACCATACTGAACAGCACAAATATACAACATTTTCATCATCACAGAAAATTCTATTGGACAGCACTGTTTTAGAACCCTGAAAATTAACAAATTTTAAGGTTTGCTCCCACCTGTGATTTGAAGAATAAACCACACACGTAATTGTCCCATTTTTTTAAAAATCACACTATCAGTATCTAGGATTGATCATGGAATGATTATTAAAGAGGAGGAAAGAGCCTCAGCAAATATCTACAAAAGGATACCAAAGCAAGCATTATCTGAACCTGAACTTTCCCACAAATTTCCTTTGCCCTATGCTATACTTCATGTCCACAGCTGAAAACTTAGTATTTGCAGGGGATTCCCTCAAATTTCCCACTAATGCCTGTAAGGTACTTGCTTCCTACAGGAACTGCACTTCTACAATCCAGAAGTCAAACATAATTTTGATTCTGTATTGCTGTGTTGTTGAACTTATTAGACTTGATGCTTATTTTTAACTATGTTTTATGTAAAATAGCAATAAAATGACCCAAACATTGGCTATTAGTCATAGCGAATTTAAATGTCATGCACTTCTTAACTTTGTTGACCCTACTTACATATTTACTCATTCATTCATTCATTCATTCATTAATACTTTATCAGATGAAAAAGGAGTATCTCAAGTAATTTAACCAAGAACAGAACACTCAAGGAAAACATCCCTGTCATGGAAATTACCATTACTGACTTTATTTTCTTCCTTCTTTTACAAATTTAGGATGTTGCAGTCAAGCACTATGTAAAGTGGCTACACTAAATGTTCTTCAAGCTCCCGTCCAAATCTGATATGCTATTAAATTATTGCTGTGAAAGGCCTATTTTATCAACACTACTACACCAGATAAGCACATTTTAACCATAGCAGAATGCATTGCCTTTAGAAGAATCCAATTAACTGCAAACAAAATAGTTATTTCCCAGTAGCTAAGCTCTACTACCTAAGTGCTGAGATCCTTCACAGATGCAAACAAAAATAAGATACCAAACTACATATTCATGTATTCTGGATAGCTCAAATAGCCTACCAGGTTTGTTACTCGGGCCTGATACAAATATGCAACTCAGTGAATATTTTCTACAAATGGGCCTAATTTCTAATCACTGTTGAATATATAGTAATGTAATAAATGCCAGGTGATGGTCTAAAAGCTCTAATTTACCTAGACTATACATGTATAATACAAATCATTTTTCAGGTAGGGCTAGATATAGGTTTATAAGGCAAGCCAATTATTTTTCAACAGGTGACCTGGTTAGGGAATTTATAACAATTTATAAAATGCATTAGAGATAGGTTTTATTTGCTCTTCTCAAATGTTCAGATGGCATTCTATTTGGGATAACATGAAACTGGATTACGTGTTTGCACAGATATACTAAATTCTGTGATTTATTAAACAGTTAAGAGGTTAGCCAGCTGGTGTGCTCAGTGGTTGAGCATCAACCTAGGAACCAAGAGGTCATGGCTCAATTCCTGGTCAGGGCACAGGATTGATCCCCAGTAAGGGGTGTGCAGGAGGCAGCAAATCGCTGTCTCCCCTCTCTCTAAAAAAATCAATAAAAATAAATAAAACTTAAAAGGTTAAGCCCTCTAATAGAAACTAATTTGGTATTTTAAGTTTAAATATATAAGATATAAAGAAATGAAAGAAAAATAAACAAAATATACCAAACCTTAAGCAGAGAACATTTGGTTAGAGGAAAAACTGAAATTATCAATATAAATCAATTAAGAATTTTTGACGTGCCCATTTATTCAACATGACTGGGTAAGTGTCATATATATGCACCATACAGAAATATCAAGTTTTAAAAACACACACAGAACACTGAGCATTTAAGAAGGTATTGTGGCCTTAATTAAATCCTTAATTCAGAAGGCACTTCAGTAACTTTCAGTGCTTCAAAGTCACAATCATCACTGAAGAAAAATTTATTTGTTCCATATACAAACAATAATTTCCAGTATTATGCAAGAAAATCTTGTTTCGGCCATTTTTTTTCTTTCTATACAATTAAAAATAAAATGGAACAGTAATAAGATTTTTACAAACATTTTATTTTAATGAAGCTGGTACAGACAATGTCCATTTAAAACCCAAATCCCAGGCCAAAAAGTACAAATAAAATCAAAAAGAGCAGTGTTCTGTTGCACACACTTCTGCATGAATAACTTTATTAACTGCTAATGAAAATTAAAACTTTTCTGGGATCTTCTGACAAGATTTTTCTTTACTCTTAAAATGCTTTCTCTTCAGTGAAGCCATCTTTGGAGTTAGTCTTTACTCTCACCTCATCTGTCATCTTGACTCCAACCTGATATTCTTCTTCTTTTGGTCCAGACCTTCAGATTTTAGAAGTAGCTTCAAGCTGAGAAAAGGTCATTTTTCCACAGTTCAGTTCTCTGAAAAACTTCCACTTCCCACTGAAAGTCATAGTCCAGGAGTGAAGCAATCACACGCTAGAACTTCAGGGCCAATTAGAAGTCAATATGAACACTTGCATTGGTCGACCTTATTTATCACAAGCCTGAAAATGCACAGTCCTGAAAAAGGTGGCCTCCCTGTGCACACACATCATATTTCAAAAGGAGAGGGCAATATGAAGGAGGCTGACGTTTGATCACCAAAAATCAGCACAATGAAAACAAACAATAATGAATAATGGGCACTAGAATTCAAATTACTAGACGTTTTAAAGAGATGGGGGGCATCAGTTTTCAATTCCATTTTAACACCACATTACAAAAGAACTATTTTTAAAAATAAAAAAGGATTGAGGGAAAAGAAAAGAAAATAAAAAGAATATCTAAACTGTTGAATGACCCCCCGTTTGTTCCTGATAAACTTCAATCACATCTTCTTCCTCCATTCCCAGCTGTAAGAGAAAAGAACAATATTTTAGAATATAAAAGCACTGTTTTTTTAATTGGCTGCAATTATGTGGCCACAGTTTTAAAGAAAAAAGGATACAGAGGCGATCCAAGTTACACTGTTCTAAGACTAAGAGTCTTGGTTCCTTTAATCTAAGGACACAGAGATGTGTCAATAAAGTCATTTATTATTTTGCTTAATCAATTTCATTTCCCAGCTTATTGACCATATAAAACTTAAGTGTTTATTGAACAGGACCTTAAAGGAGTTTAAAATCTAATGGAACATGTATTTAATAGTTTAAATAAGCCTGCCTGAGAGGCTCAGTTGGTTGAGCATCATCCTATACACCAAAAAGTTGCTGGTTCTATTTCCGGTCAGGATACATACCAAGACTGCAAGTTCAATTCCAGGTCAGGGCATGTACAAAAGGCAATCGATTGATGTTTCTCTCTCACATTGATGTTTCTCTCTCTCTCTCTCTCTCCCTTTCTCTCTCTAAACATCTCCTCTGGTGAGGATTACAAAATAATAATAATTTGCTGGGCCAGTGTGGCTCAGTAGTTGAGTATCACCTATGAACCAGGAGGTCACAGTTCAATTCCCAGTCAGGGCACATGCCCAGGTTGCAGCTCGACCCCCAGTAGGGGGTGTACAGGAAGCAGCTGATTGAAGTTTCTCTCTCATCAATGTTTCTATCTATCACTCTCCCTTCCCCTCTCTCTAAAATGAATAAAAACATTTTTTTTTTTTTTTTTTACAAAATTACCACCACCCATAAAGGGCTTCATGTGCTCCAGATACTATACCCTGAGAAAGACACATCATCAATTATGTAGTATTGCATCCAAAAATGCATAACCCGCCCTAACCGGTTTGGCTCAGTGGATAGAGTGTCGGCCTACGGACTCAAGGGTCCCAGGTTCGATTCCGGTCAAGGGCATGTACCTTGGTTTCGGACACATCCCTGGTGGGGAGTGTGCAGGAGGCAGCTGATCAATGTTTCTCTCTCACTGATGTTTCTAATTCTCTCTCCCTCTCTCTTCCTCTCTGTAAAAAATCAATAAAATATATTCAAAAATGCATAACCCGAATCCAGGACTTTCTGGAAAACAACTGATTTGTATTCCTTAAAATTATAAATGTAATGGAAGACAAAGAATAGCTGAGGAAATGTTCTAAATTAAAGATGACTAAAAAGGCACTTGAGTAAAATATGTTGACATGGAACTGGACAGGAGAAAATTTATTATAAAAGACATAATTGGGACAAATGACAAAATTAGTTTGTAGCTTAAAGTATTCTAATAGTATTAAGTGTCCTAAATTTGATTAACAGTACTGTGGTTACATAAAATATACTTGTTCTTAAGAAATACACACTAAAATATTAAGTAGTAAAATATAAACAAATAAATAAATAAAATATTAAGTAGTAAATGGCCATGGCACATGCAACCTACTCCCAAGTGGTTCAAGGGATATAAATATACACTTATAGATGGGAGGGGGGGAGGGGAGGGAAGTAATAATAAGCAAAGGTGGAACGATATTAAAACAGGTGAATCTAGGTGGGAGAATGTAAAATTTTTTTGTACTACTCTTGCAACTTTTCTGTAAGTTGAAAATTATTTCAAAATAAAGACTTTTAAAAAGCCCTAGCCGGTGTGGCTCAGTAGATAGAGCGTCAGCCTGTGGACTGAAAGGTCCTGGGTTTGATTACGGTCAAGGGCACATACCTGTGTTGCGGACTCAATCCCCTGTAGGAGGTGCGCAGGAGGCAGCCGATCAATGATTTTCTCTCATCATTGATATTTCTCTCTCTCTCTCCCTTTCCCTTCCTCTCTGAATTCAATAAAAATATGTTTTTAAAAAAAAACTTTTAAAAAGATGGAGACATGTTAAAAAGAACACAGACACCAACCTGAAGGGGCCCTCGCTGGCCAATAACCCAAGAAGAATATTCAGTTTTAAAGTATTTCCCCACAAATTACTAATTAAAAAGAAAAATGGTAACTTTACAATGAATAAATCTAGCAGTTACCACCTTAAGTTACCAAAGTTAGTATTACCCACAACAAGACAAATGGTCATCATGTACTTCCTGGTGTGATGTACTCTCAAGTACACAGCTTCACTCTGTGCCACGCGTACCAAAAATACAAAACTGAATCTAATAATGAGGAAATGTCAGACAAATCCAAACTGAAGGAATATATAAACAAAACAAACCAGATTATACGATAAAACAAAGACACAGACGCACTTAAAAACATAAATCAAGGTGACATAGCCAAATATATTAATATATACTAAGCTTCTGTATCAAGTTCTCAAAATGGGTCAATAGTCAAAATCGAGCCCTGGCCAGGCAACTGCACCAAATGGTTGCCAGTTCCATTCCCAGTCAGGGTACATGCCTGGGTGCAGACTGGATCCCCGGTAGGGGGTTGCAAGAGGCAGCCAATCGATGCTTCCCTCTCACACTGATGTTTCTCTCTCCCTCTCCCGCTTTGCCTCTAAAATTCAGTAATAAAAAAAAACTTTTTTAAAGAAAGTCAAAATCAAACCATAAAGGTCACCATCACCATGAAAGTGTATGAGAAATCTGCCAAATTTGAGGAACATCTGTCCATCTTCAAAAAGACATAGCATGTGTCTTCTGACAGCCTCAGTACCCATTTTACTTTCAACCTTTCTTTTTATTGGCACTTTTGAAGGCAATATATGGGAAGTTCAATTCAAAAGATTCTTTTTCTCTCTGACAAATGATATACCACTTAAATCAAAGAATATTCAAGAAGTGGGCAGTTTAATAACAACAACAAAAAAAGAAGTGGGCAGTTTAATACCAGTGAACCAAATCATTCAATGCAGAATTTAAAATTTTTCTTAACTCAAAGAAGACATTTTACTCACTTCTTTTGGAGTGTGATTATCAGCAATTCTCTGACCTTCAAAGAGAAACCTGAGTGAATTCATTGGAACTCCCTAAAAAGGCAAAAATACATATATATAAATATGTATACATACAAATCTTAGAGGAAATAAGAACTTTGATGCACAAAAAGCTAACATAAAAACTTCAACAGAACACACAGAACATAAAACTAGACAGCTAATCCTATCATAATCACAATTTATTGAGTGCCATTTGCTAGGTCCTCCCTGTTCCAAGTACTTGACATACATAATCATAAATGTTTGTCACCTTTCTTCATTATACAGCTAGGGAATCAAAGGAATAGACAGGGTACAATAGCTAGCCAAAATTTAAGGCTAAATCTATTCTAAGCCTCTGCTCTTGACAACTATTTTATAGTTTCCTCTGAAATCTGTAAGCTAACATCTATCTATATCTATCATAATAAAAGCGTATATGCAAACTGACCAAACGACCAAAGAGCAGAACCGTCCAGACCTTCAGGACGGCCACGCTATGACATGCACTGGCACCAGGCAGGCCAGCCAAGGCGGGTGCAATGCGATTGGTCGGGGGGCCCCACCATCGCCCCATGATCGCCCCACAGAGGGAGGCCCAGGCCACCCTCTGCAGGGCGATTGATGTGGGGGGCTCCGCGATCGATTGCCACGCAGAAGGAGGCCCAGGCCAGCCAAGCGATCACACCCCACACCTGTTGCCCGCAGAGGGAGGCAACCGGTGGAGGGGGGACAACGCCACACAGATGGCAAGCAGTGGCAGTGGCGGAGGCGGGGCCAGCTACTGGCTGCTGGGGGAAGGAAAGCCCCAAGAGGCCCTGATCACCAGCCAGGCCCAGGGACCCTACCCAAGGGGTTCCAGATTGCGAGAGGACGCAGGCTGAGCTGAGGGACACGGGGACACGGGGACACGGGGACACACACACACACACACACCCCGCCGCGCACGAATTTCGTGCACCAGGCCCCTAGTGAAAGATAAAATCAAAAATTGGATGAGCACCCTTACTAGCTTCCAGCTACACAAGCAAAAATGGTTTTAAAAGATTAAATCATAGAAATTTGGTAAAGCACAGTAGCTATCCAGATAAGCTACAATAAACCTGTGATGGCATACAGAGCACTATAAATATCACAAAAAATATTAAAATATATTTTTCTAATCATTTGTTCAACAAAATAGCTGTAAGGAGAGAAATGCTAACTTAAAGAGAAATAACTAATAAATACAAATCAAGAATCATTTATTTAGTCCACAAGTATTATGAAAGTCTTGCTCAATACCTAAAATATTAAGATTTTCGTTGACTGCTTAAACACCATCCCAAAAACATCAAAAAATTAAAACTATCTTTCAATATGTACTATACCATAAGTATATAAGACCACACACACTTACCCTTCATTTCATTTTAAATTCTTTCCAGGGATATATTTTAAAAAATAAGTTTAGCCCTGACTGGTTTGGCTCAGTGGATAGAGTGTCGGCCTGCGGACTGAAGGGTCCCAGGTTCAATTCCTGTCAGGGGCATGTGTCTGGGTTTCGGGCACATCCCTAGTGGGGGGTGTGCAGGAGGCGGCTGATCGATGTTTCTAACTCTCTATCCCTCTCCCTTCCTCTCTGTAAAAAAACCAATAAAATATATTTTTAAAAAATAAATAAGTTTAACTGACAAAGGCGGAATATGCTTTGATTTTAATTATAGGATCTCTTTGAAAAAGAAGCATTATATTGTGCTGGGGTCAAAAAAGTTTCTATACGCCCTAGTCGGTTTGGCTCAGTCGACAGAGCGTTGGCCTGTGGACTGAAGGGTCCTGGGTTCGATTCTGGTCAAGGGCACATGCCCAGGTTATGGGCTCAATCCCCAATGTGAGGCATGCAGGAGGCAGCCAATCAATGATTCTCTCTCATCATTGATGTTTCTCTCTCTTTCCCTTCCTCTCTTCTTCTCTGAAATCAATAAAAAAGCATTAAAAAAAAACGTTGAAAATGATTCTAAGTTATTGTTATATTTTAATTATCTCCCCAAACCTAGCACCTTCCATAAACTTGAGCTTTGTAAATTACTTCTTTACTTCGCACTGTTTTTCCTCAATAATCAACACCCTGGTCTATAGATGGGGTAAAAAGACTATATAATTTTCTTCAGAATTGTTGTGAGGATTAAGTACCATGTTTCTTATTTCTTAGTACCTAGCACAGCACAGTTAATGCAAGTTCCTTTTCCCTGGTCAACACTCAATTTTAGCTCTCATCACCATTTTTACAAATGTGAACCAGTTGAGCCCCAATTAATAAGATTTTAATGGGTTTAACAATTAACATCAAAAACAGAAGAGACAGAAATGTTAACTGTTTTACTTATCCTAACACCTAATTGATCTCTTTTTCTTCTAGCAAAAGTGATTTTTACATAAGTTACTAACTTAAACTGTAAAAAGAAACCCTCCAGAAAACCTACAATACCTGAGTTAATAGTATCATGTAACACAAATCAATTATTAAAACGTATCTTGGTGTCTCCTCTATACAGATGGTCCCCAACTTACGATTTTTTGACTTTATGATGGTCCAACAGTGATGATATGGGTGCAGTAGAAGCTGTACAGTTCAACCTTGAACAAATGGGTTTGAGCTTCTCGAGTCCAATTACACACGAATCTTTTTCAATAAATGTGTACAGTATTATAAATATATTTCCTTATGATTTTCTTCATGATGATTTTTTTCTCTAGCTTGCTTTTATTATAAGAATACAGTATAGTCCTGGCCAGTTTTGCTCAGTGGATAGAGCGTCAGCCTGCAGACCGAGGAGTCCCAGGTTCAGGGCATGTACCTTGGTTGCAGGCTGCTCCCCAGCCTGGGCCCTGGTCAGGGCTCTTGCAGGAGGCAACCAATCAATGTGTTTCTCTCACATCAATGTTTCTCTCTGTCTTTCCCTCTCTCTTCCATTCTCTCTAAAAATCAGTGGAAAAATATCCTCAGGTGAGGATTAACAAAAACAAACAAACACAAAATAAATAAATAAATAGATAGATAGATAGATAAATAAATAAAGGTGATTACGTAAATGTTTAAAAAAAAGAATACAGTATATAATACAGATAACATACAAAATAATCCCTGTGTTGTTCAAGGGTCAACTGTACTTCAAAATTTGAATTTTGATCTTTTCCCAAGCTAGTGATATGCAGTACAATACTCTCACGATGCTGGGCAGCAGCAACAAGCTGTAGCTCCCAGTCAGCAAGGCGAACATGAGGGTTAAGTGTACTGTGTTGACATGTTTAAGATAGGCTATAATAAGCTATGACTTTCAATAGATTAGGTGTATTAAATGCATTTTTGACTTACGATATTTTCAACTAATGATGAGTTTATTGGAACACAAACCCATTTTAAGGAGCATCTATATATTAATTCCAAGTACACTTATTTTTTTAAATGTATTTTGTTAATAATGATAATGGGTAACATTTACTTAACATTTTTAGGCATCATGTTAAACGCTTTATGTAGGTCATCTTATTTCATCTTCATGGGGTAGGCACTGTAATAGTCCCATTTTTCTAAGGGGAAAACAAGGCACATAACTTATTCTTGGTCCCATAGTCAAACAGTGATGTAGCCCAAATTTGAATCTAGAAAGGTTAAAGGAATTTGTTATTGATCTAACTCATAAAGGCCAGAATCTGTGAGAATCTGGTATTCCTAAATTAAACAGACTTCTATATGATTATTTAAAAGAGAAAACCCCTTAATACTGAAAGCATAGAATGCAATTAGCAGTTATTGGTAGTACTATGTATAAATTAATACTTAAAATATAGTATTGCCCTAGCCGGGTGTCCAGTGGTTAGAGCAGACCAAGGATGGAAGGGCCTTAGGTCAAGGGCACATACCTCGGCTGCAGACTCAATCCCCAGCCCCAGCCAGGGTGTGTGCGGGAGGCAACTGATAGATGTGTCTCTCTCACATAGATGTTTCTCTCTCTGTCCCTCTCCCTCCCTTCCACTCTCTCTAAAAATAAATGGAAAAAATATCCTCGAGCCCTAGCTGGTTTGGCTCAGTGGATAGAGCGTTGGACTACAGACTGGAAGGCCCCAGGTTCAATTCCGGTCAAGGGCACATGCTCGGGTTGCAGGCTCGATCCCCCAGTGGGGAGCCTGCAGGAGGCAGCCGATCACTTCCTCTCTGAAATCAATAAAAATATATTAAAAAACAAAACTCACAAATGAATAATAACTGCTACTTTTAAAATATATATATATCCTCAGGTGAGGATAACAAAAACAAAACAAAACAAAAAGATAATTATTAGTAAATTTAACATATGGCTAAACATTCGTGGTTACAAACAAGGAAATTTCATAGTGATCACCAAAATGTACTTGCCTTTATTACATACACTGGTAAGCCATAAAGATAGATGAATGACACATAAAGCATTGTATTTGCTACAATAACATACAAACCTGTCTTTGACAGTATGATTCTTTGAGTTTCTTGAGATGTGTTGTCATTTTCACTTTGAAGTGAATCTCACTGCTATCCTAAGAAGATACAAGAAAAAAATTACCCTTCTTTGTGTAAATTATTTGCTTTACTTGAAACAAATAATTTAATTACACAAATAGAAGCAAACCTTGTCACCTGTATTTTCCCACCAAAGTATTTTTTATTATTCATAACAGGTGTTATTAAAACACTCTAATCATTACTCTATACCCATTTCAAAACAAACATAAAGACAATCTGTCTTGAGTTTTTAAGTTAGCAGTGTAAGTAAAAGCATGTATATCAAAGAATACATTCCTTCATAATTGCATGTCCATCCTATATATGTAAAATAAAAGCTGAATTATTACAAACCCCTCCTCAAAGCAACTCAAAACAAAAAGTACCTCCCCCGACAACTGAAGTCACTGAACTATACACTCTAAAATGGATTTTATGGTACGTGAATTATATCTTTAAAATTTTTCAAAATAAGAAATCACAGTAAATGAGAATATGAACACGTAATCAATAGAATATAAACATAGTAGACCAAAAATTACAGCTCATTGATAATCAGAGAAATGTAAAATAAACAAAACATCTTTACCACCTGGCCCATGTGGCTCAGTGGTTGAATGTTTATCTACAAACCAGGAGGTCACAGTTCCTTCTTCCTTTCTCTCTGAAATCAATAAAAAAAAAATTTTTTTTTTAAAAGAAGCCTGGCCCACATGTCGCAGTGGTTCAGAGTCAACCTATGAACCAGAAGGTCATGGTTCGATTCTAATCAGGGCATATGCCCGGGTTGCAGGCTCGATCACCAGGAGGGAGAGGGTGCAAGAGGCAGCTGACCAATGATTCTCTCTCATCATTGATGTTTCTCTCTCTCTCTCTCTCTCTCCCCCTTCCTCTCTGAAATCAATAAAATAGTTTTTAAAAAAGAAGACGACAAGAACCAAGGTCTTGTTGTCTTGCCAGTCAGAATTTTTCCTGTGTCAGAAATTATTCACATATTCAAGGAGAGTCAACAAAGAAAAATAACGAAACTCACCTGTCCAATGACTTTGAGTTTAATGTATTCTCCTTCCTTCTTATCCCCCAAGTCCTCAGTTGAAGGTTTTGCCTCCTGAAAGAAAAGTACTTTTAAAGATAAAAGTTCCTACATGCTACTTTCATTACTTACTTATGAGTACCCATTACTTTAGCTCAGGGTACAAAATACGCACTTGAGAATACAAACAACATGTATTTTCTTGACTAGTCAATTAAGCAAAAATATCCTAAGTCAATTACTGGCCCAAACACAAGTTTACTAGAAATCAAGAAAGAGGTCTGTTATCATATCCTGCAGTAGCTTGGAAATTTTCACTTGGCCACCAAATTATCCACTTATTTAAAATATACTCCATTATTCGTAACAATTTCAAACTGCTAATCCATACTTGATAAGAATATAACCAATGATACTGTATTTTACAAGTAAAATCACAAGGCCATCACCTGTGTATCTCAGGCTGGTAATAACTTAAAACCAGTAAGTTTTCTTTAACATTCAAAATGTAACTGAACCTATTA
Organism: Myotis brandtii; assembly: GCF_000412655.1. NCBI lineage: Eukaryota > Metazoa > Chordata > Mammalia > Chiroptera > Vespertilionidae > Myotis > Myotis brandtii. The sequence goes on from NW_005354021.1 coordinate 744,197, forward strand.
AACTAGAAGTAGCTTTTAACATGAAGATACAGGTTAGTGTCTAGGAAAATGCTTAGATAACAGAATTGACTTCATTAGTGTGAATCCTTCCTTGCCTGCTTTGCATTCTGCAGAACTTTCAACATTTGCTGACTACTGCATATTACGGCAGCAGGCAAAATTAACCTTGTTTAGTGAGACAGTATTTCACCTGAAAACTAGAAGACTGTCTTAAATATAGTCTCACCACCACATTTCTATGAATCTGTATTCCTAGAAAACAGCTGCTTTTTCCTTTATGTATCTACAGAGGGCAAGGACAGATTATTCCATGCAGTGAAGAGCAACAAAGCCCCGAGTTCTCTTTTACTACTGGGAGGAGTGTTAGTAAAGAAGCTTTGTGTAAGTGAGCACAAAGAAGAATCCAGCCCCGGCCCCAGCAGCAGTAAGTCAGCACAATAGGGAGCATTTTGCTCCAGTATTTCCTAGATAGGGTAGCTACAGAGGCTGCTCAGGACAAGAGTTCTTTCCCCGCCATCGTCCACAGGCTTCAGAACTCTTTCTACAGCACAGCTGCTCTTATTGTGTAACTACCCCGATCAAAAAGTATTAGTAGCTTCCAGTACTTTAAGGTATAGAATTAAACCCCACAGCCCCGCATTGAGTTCCTCCACTGCCAAGCTCAACTCTCACTTTTTTCTCTTACCACTTTCTTTACAAACCCAAGGAGTCAGTTACATTGGACTATTTATTTACTGTTCTCCGAAAACGGCCCTCAGCATTTCTCCACCTTCCGCCCTTTGAGGTTTCTGTTTCCTTTACCAGGAAGATATATATATCTTCCCTCAGCCTCTCTTGAAATCATCTCAGGGAACTGCACCCCTCATCATCTGAAGTCCAGTATTTAAAAAACACTCCGAGGAACCAAAGCATGCCTCAACCTTCCAAATGGGATTAATATTTTCCTTTAATGCTCTTATTTGCAACCTATTCATATCTTTTATACCATTTATTCTCAATTAAAAATACTCCCCCTTCAATCGGTTTCTCTACTTGTTGTCCTCATCTTTTTCACCAAACCGTACAAGAGTACTCAACAAGAGAAGACAAACAACCCAATTAAAAGATGGGCAGAGGACCTGAATAGACACTTCTCCAAAGAGGACATACAGATGGCCAAGAGACATGAAAAAAATGTTCAACGTCCCTCGTTATCAGAGAGATGCAAATTAAAATGATAATGGCTACCATTAATAAATCAACAAACAAGTGCTGGTGAGGATGTAGAGGAAAAGGAACCTAGTACACTGCTGCTGGAATGTAGACTGGTACAACCACTATGGAAAAGTGTGGAGTTTCCTCAAAAAAATAAAAACAGCCCTGGCTGGTTTGGCTAAGTGGATAGAGCGTTAGCCTGCGGATTCCAGTCAAGGGCACATACCCGGGTTGGGGGGTGTGCAGGAGGCAGCCAATCAATGATTCTCTCTCAGCACTGATGTTTATGTTTCTGTCTCTGTCTCTCTCTCCCTCTCCCTTCCTCTCTGAAATCAATAAGAATATATTTAAAAATAAATAAATAAAAATAAAAATGGGCCCTAGCCAGTTTGGCTCAGTGGACAGAGTGTCAGCCTGTGGACTGAAGGGTTCCAGATTCGTTTCTGGTCAAGGGCACATGCCTAGGTTGTGGGCTCAATCCCCAGTGTGGGGTGTGCAGGAGACAGCCAATCAATGACTCTCTTCCATCGTTGATGTTTCTCTCTCTCTCTCTCCCTCTGCCTTCCTCTCTGAAATCAATAAAAACATAAAAAAATTAAAAATGGAACTATTTGGCCCACTTCTAGGAATATATCCTAAGAAGCCAGAAACACTGATCAGAAAGAATATACACACCCCTATGTTCCTAGCAGTGTTATTTACAATAGCTAAGATCTGGAAATAGCCCTAGTGCCGCCCATCAGTAGATGAATGGACTAAACACTGTGGTACATTTACACAATGGAATGCTATGCAGCTGTAAAAAAGAAGGTTCTCTTTCCTTCTGAGACAGCATGAAGGGGCTGAAGAGTATTATGCTAAGTGAAATAAGTCAGTCAGAGAAAGACAAGTATCACATTATCTCACTTATATGTAGAATCTAATGAATAAAATAAACTGATGAACAAAAAAGATCCAGAGACAATGAAGATCCATAGACTGACTTATTTCAAAGAAAAGGGCTGGGGGCTGGGGGAAGAGATTAACCAATGCCCCTATATCAGCCCTGGGCAAACTACGGCCCGCGGGCCGGATCCGGCCCGTTTGAAATGAATAAAACTAAAAAAAAAAAAGACCGTACCCTTTTATGTAATGATGTTTACTTTGAATTTATATTAGTTCACACAAACACTCCATCCATGCTTTTGTTCCGGCCCTCCGGTCCAGTTTAAGAACCCATTGTGGCCCTCGAGTCAAAAAGTTTGCCCACCCCTGCCCTATATGCATATATGTAGAGCTCATGGACAGACATAGTATGGGGGAGGCCTGGAGAGGATATGGGAGCTGGATGGAGGGGCTCAATGGGGGTAAAGGAGGGACATCTGTAACATTTTCAACAGTAAAGAAAAATGTTAAAAAAAATAGAGTATTCAGCACTTGCTTTCTCTACTTTCTCTCTCAACCCACTGTAATCTGGCTTATCCCTCACCATTCCACTTGACATTGCTCTCACCAACGTTACTAGTTCAACTCCTTATTGCTAAATACAATGGATAATTTCAAATCTCATCTTTAACTCCCTAACATAACAAACACATCTTCCTTGATGACTTCCTTCCTTGAAAATTCTCCACCTTTGGCCTCCAAGATTCCATTCTCTCCTCCTCTTGGCCATTTCCTTAAATGCTGGTACTCCTGTGGATTCCGTGTCTTCAATTCCCTGCTTTTTTTGGTCTCCCTGGGTGGCCCATGATTCCAACTACCTCTAAGACACAGGCATACCTCGTCCTATGGCACTTTCTAGATGTTCTTTTTTATAAATTGAAGGTAAAACCTTCCACCAGCAAAAAGATTACAAGTTATTTTACTTCAGTGGTGTGGGACAAAACTGGCAATATCTCTAACATGTGCCTATACTAATAACTGTTATCATTCTCTCCAACCTGATAATTTTCTGAGTTTCACTCATTTATAAAAGTGCTTGACTAGCTCCACTTTGGATGTCCCATGGTTACATCACTGCTGTTACTTTTAACTTCAGCTCCTGAAACCAAAATCAAAGGAAAATTCTACAACTCCTTCTGGATTCACAATTACAATAAATTACTACCATACATTCAATTGCCCACAACAGAAACTTGGAGATTCTCTCTTAAATCTCACACTTATTCATCATTCTGACAATTCTTAGTGGCTCTCAAGTCTATCCCATTCTCTCCAAGCCATTGCCTTACTTCGGGCACTCATTGTTGCCCATTAACATTACTGCAACAGCATACCAGGCATACGGTCTTGCTCCCTCCAATTAATTCTCCAAACTACCACCAAAGCCATCACTCTAAAATGTAATCCAATCTGCCTAGAAATCTCAGGGTTAAATTCAAACTCCTTAGCTGACACACATTGGTCCCTCCAATGATGGTCTGTCTAGCAATCCAGCCTTATTCTCCTCTCTTGCTAATACTATCCTTTGCTCTAGCCATACTGAACTATCTATAATTTCTTGAACATGGTACACTCTACCTTATCTCCACTATCTCTGTACATACTAATTCCCTCTGCTTGGAATGCTCTTTCCTATGCTATTCCCCTTTCAAGACCACTCAGGCATCACTTCTTCAAAATTATGTCCCTGCCCACTTGCCTAAATGTTCCCACACTACTTACTTTTATCCTTTATAACCACATATTTAAATATCTGTATCTCCCAGCAGATTCTATTGGTATGCCTTACTCTTCTTGATATTTCTAGTCAAATACAGTGCCTAGAACTTTGAAGATATTCAATGTGCTTGTTAAATAAGTTAATGTTTTCTGTGACCATTTTGAATGTCCTATCTTCCTTACAAGTCTACAAGGAGAGAATCCAAGTTTTTTCATCTTTATAATCTCTACTAGAGGCCCGGTGCACGAAATTCCTGCATGGGTAGGGTCCCTAGGCCTGGCTGGAGATCAGGGCCAATCTGTGGGGCAACTGGCTGGGCAATCGGGGGGCCCCCACTGGCACCCGCCTTGGCTGGCCTGGGGTTTGCGGGCTGGGGGCAGCTCCTGCGTTGAGTGTCTGTCCCCTGGTGGTCAGTGCACGTCATAGCGACCAGTTGTTCCGCCGTTCAGTCGATTTGCATATTAGGCTTTTATTATATAGGATAGTGTCAGGCAAACGCTAGGCAATTCTTTAATGTTGTTGAATTAAGCTGATTACTATTTTCTGTACCAATCTTACTAATGCTTCATACTTCTACTGTACACACTAGTCAGTCCAAACAAAAATTCTTTCAGTTTTTTATATTCACCATTGGGTAAGAGAAAATTCACTTCAATTTCGTAAGAATATGTAAATGCTATGATTTGAAATTTCCAAAAGTGTGCTGCCAATTTCCCTAGTCACTCCACTTTGGTGATCTCTTCCCAACTCTGAAGCACGGTAACAATGTGCCTGTGCCCCTTGCTTAATAGCCCCATGCTTGCCTAATGCTGTATTCCAACTTTTCATGTGTTTTTTTTCCTTTGATGGACTAGTCTGGAAAATGAGGTGATCTTGGACAAAAACTCCAAGTCTGTCTCCAGTAATCTCAGTGTCTATTGTATGATGCCTTTCCCTCTCCCCCCTGTAAGAAAGCAGCCAGTGCAGAATGGTATGGCACACTAGTTACAAAACAGTGAAAGCATTCAGCACTGGGTCTGGGGCACTAGGTCATCAGAGAAATTAGAATCCTGGAGAGCTCTGGTCAGTTTGGCTGTAAAAAATACACAGCCCAGAGCAGAAGAAACTGGTAATGGAAGGAAAAGTAAATGTATATGCAAGATCAAAGAGAGGAACTGGAAACCTCCACATTTTCAGATATGTGCCATCCACAGAATGAATCATGGTAACTGGAATGATGAAGGAATTTATTAGACACTACCCACTATCAACTCTTCTTTCCAAGACATAGATGGAGCCTGACTGGCATGGCTCAGTGGTTGAGCATCAACCTATGAATCAGGAGGTCATGGTTCGATTCCCAGTCCAGGAATGTACCCGGCTTGTGGGCTCAATCCCCAGTATGGGTGGTGCAGGAGGCAGCCAATTATTGATTCTCGCTCATCATTAATGTTTCTATTTCTATCTCTCTCCCTCCCCCTTCCTCTCTAAAAATCAATAAAAAATATATTTAATTTTAAAAAATACATAGATGGAACACCTTGGAAATAGAAGACATCTAAGGATCTGAAAAGAAAACTAGACTGGAGAGGATGGAAGACACAGCAATCTTCATTTACAAATGTTCAAAATTCATGAGAAGGATTTGATTGTGCAATTTCAAAGTCAAAAGAACAAGAACTCTGCTTAAAAGCATTCTGGCAATTAGAATGTTGACAATTCAATCAACTGGAGAGAGAGGGCATCAAATTTAACTACCCCCAATCTGTCCCTGACCCTTCAAATTGTACAAGGATTGTTCATTCTTCTGAAACAGGTGTGGTTTGGGGGAAAACCCAAAAACATAGAATACATTTACTCTTACTTGATGGCATTAACAGATGTTTGTTTTTTTAAGTCTTTTGTAAAAATATGTTTTCACTGAATCTAGAGAAAGGAAAAGAGAAAGAGAGAGAGAGAGAAACATCGATCAGTTGCCTCCAGTACACACACCACAATCTAGGACAGTGATGGCGAACCTATGACACACGTGTCAGAGGTGTCACGCAAACTCATTTTTTTGGTTGATTTTTCTTTGTTAAATGGCATTTAAATATATAAAATAAATATCAAAAACATACATCTTTGTTTTACTATGGTTGCAAATATCAAAAAATTTCTATATGTGACACGGCACCAGAGTTAAGTTAGGGTTTTTCAAAATGCTGACACGCCGAGCTCAAAAGGTTCACCATCACTGATCTAGGATCTAACCCACAACCTGGGTATGTGCCCTGACCAAGAATCGAACTGGCGACCTTTCATTGCATGGGATGACACTCTACCAACTGAGCCACACCAGCCAGGACAGATCTGTTCATTTTTCAAGGTGTGACAATAGTATCCTGGTTATGTTAAAAGAAAAAGTCATTTATCTCATACTTCAGTGGATATATCACAATTCTAAAAACACAAAAATACATATATACTTTCATTTTTATGCTCCATATATTCACACTTGATGAGACAGTACTAGAGATTTACAATGAAACTGACCAGATTTAGCTCCATAGCCTCAATGTTTAGTAAAGTTGTCAAGATACTGGATCTTCTGGAAATTTACATGCAATCCTAGAACTGTGGTTAAATGCTAGATATGCACAGCCAACTTCTCAGGAACTAAAAATTATAGCTGAACTGGTTTTGTAAAACCTCCTCTTGGAGCCTAGACTATGGATCTATGCAAAACCTGGAACAAATTTGTTTCAGTGTATCCGAAAGTACTAGCAAACAGATTTAGAGGTATGGCAGACTTTGTTAATTACCTATCCGATATCCATTCTCCTTCTTCCTTACAAAGGGAAGCCTAAATCTGGCCAGCTAAAAAACATACTTCCCACCCTAGCCAATTTGGTTCAGTGGACAATGTCGAACTGAAGGGTGGCGGGTTTGATTCCGGTCAAGATCACTTACCTCAGTTGCAGGCTCGATCCCCTGTGAGAAGCAACCAATCAATGTGCCTCTCTCACATGAATGTTTCTCTCTCTGTCTCTCTCCCCCTCCCTCCCTTCCACTCTTTCTAAAAAATCTATGGAAAAATATCTCCGGGTGAAGATTAACAAAAAACAAAACAAACATATTTCTCAGCTTCTCTTATGGCCATGTGATGCAGTGCTGGCCAATGAGATATAATATGACATATTTTTTCCTTTCACTCCTTCCCTTTCTCCATCCCTTTCTCTTGCCTGGAACAAAGATACAAAATAACTTTTTTTGCTACTGCAAGGAGATAAACATGAGTGTGAACATCTGTTAAGGATTAAGAAGAAAGGAGTATGAAGGTATTGTGGAACTGCCTTACCAGTCCTGAACTACTTAAGTCTAGACTTTATGTTCCATGAGAAAAATAAGCTGCATATTTGTTTAACCTAATACATCAGACTTTCTGTTATTCAGTTCAAAAGCAGTTTGAACTGACAGAGAAGGTGCTGTAAATAAATATCATTTGGCTTATGTTAAAAATAGGTCCTAAAGCCCTGGCCAGAGTGGCCCAGTTGGTAGGAGCGTAGTCTTGTACACGGAAAGGTTCAATTCCCAGTCAAGGCACATACCTAGGTAGCAGGTTCGATCCCTGGCCCCAATGGGGGGGGTGTGTGGGAGGCAAGAGATCGATATTTTTCTCACATCCATGTTTCTCTCTCCCTCTCTCTCTCTCTGCCCCTTCCCCTTTCTCTAACAACAACAACAAGAAAATCAATAAAAATGTGCTCCCGTGAGGATTAAAAAAAACTTTAAAAAATATATACAGGCCCTAGAAAACTACCTCAAATGTGCATCAAAAGCAAAATGATAAGTAAATCTTGGTACAGTATGCCCTAACCGGTTTGGCTCAGTGGATAGAGCGTCAGCCTGCGGACTGAAGGGTCCCAGGTTTGATTCCGGTCAAGGGCATGTACCTTGGTTGCGGGCACATACCCAGTAGGGAGTGTGCAGGAGGCAGCTGATCAATGTTTCTCTCTCATCGATGTTTCTAGCTCTCTATCCCTCTCCCTTCCTCTCTGTAAAACATCAATAAAATATATTTAAAAAAAAAATCATGGTACAGTCACAAAATAGAATGCAATATAATAATGAGATTTAACAACATACAAATCTCCAAAAAATCCTGAGCAAAAGCCAGACACAGAAGTACATATTGTATGATTCCACTTACATCTACACTAATAAACTAGAAAGATGCAAATTGACCGTACCTTCGCAACGCCCACTGAGTAGCCAGTCAGGAGTACGCAAATTAACCCAACAAAGATGGTGGGTTAATTTGCATACACAGGCGCTGAGCAGTGGGGCTGGAGTGGGACACTTGCGTCGTCACCATGGCAACGACGCAGGCGCTCTGCACCGCCCCAGCCGCTCTGAGCCTCTGGGCAGCATGGGAAGGTGAGAAGGCAGAAAGGCGGCTCTGGGCCAGAAGAAGGCGGAAAGGCGAAGGTGGAAAGGCGGCTCCAGGCGAGCAAAGGCAGTGCTGGCAGCTAGGAGAAGGAATGCCCATTCTTGCACGAATCTTCGTGTATCGGGCCTCTAGTAATGTTATAATGTATTAAAACAGGCAAAACTAATCTGCATACCAGTATGTAGTTAGGACACTGGTTTTTTGGGGGGGTTTTTTGTGTGTTTTTTATTTTTATTTTTTTTATTTTTTTTAAATATATTTTATTGATTTTTTACAGAGAGGAAGGGAGAGGGATAGAGAGTTAGAAACATCGATGAGAGAGAAACATCGATCAGCTGCCTCCTGCACACTCCCTACTGGGTATGTGCTCGCAACCAAGGTACATGCCCTTGACCGGAATCGAACCTGGGACCCTTGAGTCCACAGGCCAACGCTCTATCCACTGAGCCAAACTGGTTAGGGCATTTGTGTGTTTTTTAATAAAGAGAGGGAAGAAAGGAGGGAGGGAAGGAGAGAAACATCAATTTCTGTTCCACTTATTTATGCTTTCAATGGTTGATTCTTATATGTGCCCTAACCAGGGATCAAACCCACAACTGTGGTGTATGGGGATGACGCTCCAATCAATTGAGCTATCCCACCAGGGCCCACATGACTTTTTTAAAGAAGTAGAATATTAGAGAATTATCTACCTCCCCCCAAAAAAATCACAATTTCTGTAAATTCCAAAATGAGATACTATACCAGTCTTAGAGAAAATTATCCATAATAAGCCCAATGTTCTGGAAGAAGCAAATGATTTGATCTTGGAGATAAAGTTACCAGATAACTATTGTTAACAGAATTAAAGATCATGAAGTAAAAACATCAGAAAATGAAAACCACTCCATGACAACCAACCCTTAATAACAAAACACCCTGGGAATTGAAAGTGGAGGAGGAACATACCTGCTGCTTCATGTTTTTGAGGCAACCTTCCAATTCTAGGGTCTAGAATGGTGCCTTGAACATATTGGCATTCAATATAAACTTGTTAAATTAATGAATCTGACCACTTCAAGAACTTTTACTAAGTATGCAGTCACTGTACGGGACATTTCAGAAATAAAGGATGAATAAAGGCTGATTCCTGACCTTCAAAAGTGAACAGTCTAATGGAGAAAGATACTTAAGTAAATAATTGTTAACACTTTATATAAAAGCTAACTGCTATGGGAAGTTTATGGCTGCTTTATAGCTCTGAAATTGGAACTATTCAACGTACCTTTATGAGTACTCTAACCATAACAATCATATTGCTTTCAAAACACAATGAAATATTTTAGGTCAGATTTTCTTTGTAATATTGCTATAACCCATATACTTGCAATATCCACTAGCAACACTTCATGTATCTGTCAGACTACCATTTCTCTCAAGTCACAGCTACAGTTCAGTATATTTATTCTATTTCATAATAGTATACATAATTATGAATTCTAATACCTACCCAGTTCATCATATTGCCTGCTATCTCAAACTTACAGTAAAATCAATAAACATCAACAGGAAAATATAAAGAACACTGCAGGGGCCTGGACAGTGTGGTTCATAGATCGACCATTGACCTATGAACCAGGAGATCACAGTTCAATTCCTGGTTGGAGTACATGTCTGGGTTGCAGGCAGTAATCAATGATCCTCTCCCATCATTGGTGTTTCTATCTCTCTCTCCCTCTCCCTTCCTCTCTGAAATAAATAAAAATATTTTAAAAAATACAATTAATGTGGTGGATTACAGATGACTGTAAATTCTTTAGTTATTCTTCCCATTGAGAAACAGCACCTGTCTTTCCCTTGGTGACTACAATTAATAATACTAAATTGTATGTATATTTAAAAGTTGCTAAGAAAGCAGATCTTAAAAGTTATCACACAAAAAATTTGTAACTGTGTGGTGATGGATGCTAACTAAACTTATTGTGATCACTTCACAATATATACTAAATTTATGTATATTTAAAAGTTGCTAAGAAAGCAGATCTTAAAAGTTATCACACAAAAAATTTGTAACTGTGTGGTGATGGATGCTAACTAAACTTATTGTGATCACTTCACAATATACACACTTATTGAATCATTATATTTTACAACTGAAACTAATATATGTCAATTACATCCCAATTAAAAATAATTCCGTAAGTAAACAAATATATAAATGTCTTTCCCTTGAATTTGGCCTTAGTGATTTGCCTGACCAACAGAAGGCAGAAATGACTTCCAAGGATAGGTCCTAGGAGGCCTGAGGTGTCCATCCAGGGTTCTCTGGGAATACTCACTCTCTCTATGGGCCCTGAGATGGTATAAGTCTGAATATCCTGTGGTCTCCATGCTGAAAAGAACACATGCTGAGCCATAACCAGTTTGGCTCAGTGGATAGAGCGTTGGCCGGCGGACTGAAGAAGGGTTCCGGCTTTGATTCTGGTCAAAGGCATATACCTTGGTTGCGGGCACATCCCCAGTAGAGAGTGTGCAGGAGGCAGCTGAATTGATGTTTCTCTCTAATCAATCACTCATGATGTTTCTAACTCTCTATCCCTCTCCCTTCCTCTCTGTAAAAATCAATATTATTTTTTTTAAAAAAGAACACATGCTGAGACCACTCAGACCTTGAGACTCCATGAAGAGCCCAGCCATGCCAGCACCCAACCACTTGAGTACTGTAATCCCAACAGAGGCCCCACACACCACAGAGCAGTGATGAGTCCAACTTACAGAGTCCTGCCCAAACTGCAGATTTATGAGTAAAATAGAAGGCTGCTGTTTTAAGCCACTAAGTTTTGAGGTAGTTTGTTAGGTACCAACAGGTAAACAGAATTACATAATGCTTCCAAATCCTTGACTAACAATAAAAGGAAATAATCCAATCAACTTAAGGTGGGGATGGGAAAAGTGAACCTTGTTATAACAGATTCAGTTAGGATTTGAAGCAAATCAGTCATCAAATTATTATAAACTAGAGGCCCAGTGCACGACATTCATGCACTGGGGGAAGGGATGGGTGTTCCTCAGCCTGGCCTGCACCCTCTCACAGCCCAGAACCCCTCAGGGGATGTCCCCTCAGGGAGCGGGCCTAAGCAGGCAGTTGGACATCCCCCAAGGGGGGTCCTTAGCGCTGCTGTGGAGGCAAGAGAAGCTCCTGCCGCTGCGCTCACCAGCCATGAGCCTGGCTTCTAGCTGAGTGACCACCAGGGGGCAGCTCCTGCATTGAGCGTCTGCCCCCTGGTGGTCAGTGCACATTATAGTGACCAGGTGTTCTGCCTTTTGGTTGATTTGCATATTAGCCTTTTATTATATAGGATTAACAGACCTGAACTGAAGAGCTAAATAAAGTACACACTGCCATTGATGGTTTTGGTATAGAAAAGAAACACTATAAACTTGAATACAGGGAAGGAAAATATTTGTACAAATTACCCTTACTGGTTTGATAATAAGCTCTGATTCTATATAAGTGCTTATTAATATTGCTGCAAGGTGATTGGGCTAAAGGAGAGTACCCAATCAGATCTGTTATTTGTTACAGGCTAGTTCTTAAACTTTTTGAGGAATCATGTACTCCTGATGAAAACTATGGGCTCTTTCTCACTATAAATACACACATGCACGAATACTCACAAAACATTCCATACAATTTCCCTGGATTTTCAGCCTTTAGGGTCCATGAACCTTAGGTTTAAAACCTGTTTTAGAGGATTATTCAATAATGATCCAAAAATTCACTGAAGCCCTGGCTGGTCTGGCTCAATGGATAGAGCATCAGCCTTCGGACTGAAGCGCCCCGGGTTCGATTCCGGTCAAAGGCACATACCTGGGTTGCGGGCTCCATCCCCAGTAGGGGGTGTGCAGGAGGCAGCCAATCAATGATTCTCTCTCATCACTGATGTTTCTATCTCTCTCTCTCCCTCTCCCCTCCTCTCTAAAAATCAATAAAATATATATATTTTTTAAATCCACTGGATAATGCTGGAATTCTTAAAAATTATAATCAAGTGTTCCACTCAAATTCCAAAAATATTCATATTTCATTAATTAATGGAGAACCCAGAAATTTAAGTCCTGTGTGAATTTAATGTCTACCTAATTTAACCTGAAATTATTACTCAATTTCAGTATCTTAGCCCCAGACAATAACCTCCTGAGAGGTGCCTGAAAAAAATACATCGTTCTAATAAAACTTCCTTTAAAGAAAGATTGTCTTTCGGAGACTATGGTTCAGTCTCATGCTACTGATATTGCCCAGTAGTAACTTGGGATTCTTACTTCCTCTTATAAGCCTCTTAAGGATACTGTTCAGCTTCCGACCTCCCTAAATCCTTAGCGTCCTCCCTAAACATGAAACTGTACAGCACCCAACATGAAACTGTACTGGGTCCCAATTATTAACAATGATACTGGTCTATCTGACTAGAAAAACGTTCTCAAACTTTTTGGTCTCAGGATTTTTATGCTCTTAAAAATTATTTAGAACCCCATAAAACTTTTGTCAGATTACACCTATTACGGTTCACAGTACTAGGCATTGAAACTAACAAATGCTTTAAATATTAATTCATTTTAAAAGAACAATAAGCCCATCATATATTAGCAAAACTTTTTAGTAAAACAGTTTTCAAGGCCCTGGCCACAAAGCTGTTGGTTAGAGCATCGTCCCAATACACCAAGGTTTTGGGTTCCATGCCTGGTCAGGGCACATACAAGAAGCAACCAATGAATGCTTAAGTGGAACAACAAATCAATGCTTTTCTCTCTCTCTCTCTCTCTCTCTCTCTCTCCTCCCCCCTTCTCTTCTCTCTCTCAAATCAATTTTAAAAAATAGTTTTCAAAACAGAACTAGTGAGAAGAGTGGCACTGTTCAACATTTTTCAAATCTCTTTAATGTCTGGCTGAATAGAAAGGAGCTGGATTTTCACATCTGCTTCCACATTTTAATCTGTCGTGATATCGGTCATGTCAGTCTTTAGAAAACTCCACTCAACACTCATGGAAGAATCGGGGTGAAAAGGACAAATAACGTCCTAGCATCACCATGAAAAGCTCTGGCCTTGAGGAACCCTGGAAAAGAATCTAAAGACCCTCTGGGCTAAAGCCAGCTGTTAATGTCCCAAGTCCTTTACTTCCTCCTTCAAGTCTTTCTTAAGTGAGCAGAATTAAAACTGGAGCAGTACATTCTACAACTTACTTTATAGTTCTTTCTGTACATCGTTCTTTCGCCCGACTAGTAAATCTCAACATGTTTCTTAGCCATTTCTGAGCATCAAAATAAAAGGCTGATGAAACTAAACATTGACACCTGTTCTCTCCTCCCTGGCAACCAAGTAAACAGCTATCTAGGGAGATACTTATAATGCCATCCCCATACCAACTTGGGAATTAATCTAGACTGTTAGTAATAAGATCCACCCAAAACTAATCTAGATTATAGTTAAGCTTTAAAAATGTAAACGTACGTTTCCCACAACAGTACAAACCCACCAAAGCCTCCCTTGGTATGCCCAAGACGCACAAAACTGAACTGAGTTAAAAGCTTAAGGGAGTAAGTGTGCTCAAGTTAAAAGTTCAAGTGCATTATGGAGTTGAATGCAAAACAGTTTTCTAGATAATTACTAAACAAGTGAAAGGCCCAAAATTACTTTAAAAAGTCAACGTCGTCTTAGCCAACAAAAGGCCAGACAAAAACACCTTACTGCTTAAAAAAAAAAAAAAACTAGCCGTAAGCGTGGTTAACTAGAAAAGGATTAAGAAAAAGCTTAGCACAGACGACGGACTCCCCTGATGGGAGTGCACATTCCCAGAAAATTCTTGTTACGAACATCGAAACGGAGCGCTCGGCCCTCACAGGCAGCTTTCTGCACACGTTCCGCGACGGCTCTGCACACCCGAAGCTTTCCGATCTTCCCCTAAAAAGTCTCCGTCTCCCTCGGCTAATGCCCAGAGGGAACGCCTTCCGCGGCCCGAGCAGCTCCGTTCTACTTTGTTTCTTGGTCATCCCGAGGGCTCGCTCGCAACTGGAGAGCTGCGGGCCAATCCCGAGTGAGACGCGGACAGGCACAAGGAAAGGGGGCGACAGCTCTGCACCCCGACCTGGAAAAAGACTCCGGAGAGAGCAGCAGGGCCCGTCCCCCGCGACGACCCGAACGGAAAGCAGCTGCCCAGGTCCCCAGCGACACCGACAGCGTCTCCCTCCCCGCCCCCCGGCCCCACTCCGGGACCATCCACAGATCCAGGACCAGAAAGTGGAGCCCGCCCGCTTTCCGGGGCCACCGAGCCGCCGGGGTAGACTCGCTCCCGTTACATAACCGGGGCCCGGGGCCCGGCTCCAGCCAGCAGTCCTCCCGGGAGGGGGG
>NW_005354021.1:759499-769017 GCF_000412655.1 Myotis brandtii
GGGCCCACCCCCAGGGGAAACGGGCCCGGTCCCCGCCCCGCGCTGGGCCTTTGCTAACAGACCCCCCCTCTCCGTACCCAGCCCGGTTCCGAAGGCTGAGCCAACACACTCCCATTGTCTCCCGGCCGGTCAACCTCCCGAAATAAATTGCATTGGAAACCGGCGCTCCTGGCCCTAGAGCTAAGATTTTTGCTTAACCAGCCCCCACCCCCACCCTGCAAACACGTGACCTTGATGGGGGCGGGGGGGGGAGCAAAACAAAACAAGGATCTCATGGGACACCATCGGGGTGGTTACTGATGAAAAAGATGCTGCTGAGAAGTTCTCAACTGGTGGGGAGGAGGAGCTAAGTCCGACCCTTGAACTGGTTGCTTTGAGTTAAAGAATGATCCTTCTACGATCTTTAAGAGACAATGGCCCTACAAAAAAAATAAATAATAAGTAAATACATAATAAAATAAATTACAATGGCCCTACTGGCATAAGCATAGAGGATAAAGAGATAGACAAGTGAAATAGAATAGAGATTTGGAAATAAATCAAGAAGCACTCACATCAGTTAATTTTCAACAAGAATGCCAAGACCATTCAATGGTGAAAGAAATCTTTCAACATATGTTGCTGGACAATTGGGTATCCGCATGCAAAATAATGAGTTTGGATCACTACCTCGGAATTTATGAAAATTTAACTTAAAAATGAATCGAAGGCCTAAATGTAAGAGTCGAAACTATAAAACTCTTAGGAGAAAACAAAGGCATCAATTTTAATGTTGGATTAGGGATGGCTTTTAGATGTGACACAATTTATTTCAATTTGTGAAAATAAACTGAATTTCATCAAAATTAAAAACTTGCCTTTGATATTGAATAGACAACCTAAAGAAAGGAAGAAAATATTTGCAAATATATATATATGTAAGGGTCTAATACTCAGAACACATAAAGAACCATTACAATTCAATTATAAAAAGACAACCCAATATTAAAATTGACTAAAATAATCTGAATAGTCATTTATTCAAATGACATTTGTATGCTCTACATCATTAGCAATCAGGGAAATGCAACTTAAAACTACAATGAGCCCTGACTGGTTTGGCTCAGTGGATAGAGCGTTGGCCTGCGGACTGAAGGGTCCCAGGTTCGATTCCAGTCAAGGGCATGTACCTTGGTTGCGGCACATCCCCAGTGTGGGGTGTGCAGGAGGCAGCTGATCGATGTTTCTAACTCTCTATCTCTCTTTCTACCTCTCTGTAAAAAATCAATAAAATATATATATATTTTAAAAAACTACAATGAGATACCACTTCACACCACTAGGATATCTGTAATTAAAAAGAAAATGATATTTAGAAGTGTTGAAAAGCATATGGAGACATTAAAATCATCATATACTATTTAGGAGGAATATAAAATGCTTTGGAAAACATTCTGGCAGTTCCTCCAACTGTTAAGCACAAAGTTAGTGTGATCCAGCAATTCTACTCCTAGATATATACCCAAGAGAACTGATGACATATGTCCACACAAAAACATGTATGCAAATATTCACAGCAACATTATTCATAATAGCATAAGAGTGGAAACAACCCAAATATCCATCAACTGACTAATGGAAAAACAAAAGTTGTATATCCATACAATGGAATATCATTAGGCCATAAAAAGAATGAAGTACTCAAGCAATGTTGATAAAACTAGAGAACAAGCTAAGTGAAAGGAGCCAGTCATAGAGTATCATTCCATTCATATGACATGTCCACAATAGGCAACTCTACAGAGACAGAAAATAAATTAGTAAACTACTGCTCCAGCCTTCTGCTAGGGCAGGGAGGTGAGGGAGGAAATAGAGACTGACTACTAAGAGACACAGGTTTTCTTTTGGCGGTGATGAAAATACTCTAAAATCGATTGTGATGATGGTTGCACAACACAGTGAATATACTAAAAAACTAGAAATTACACATTTTAAATAGGTGAACTGTATGAAATGTTAATTATACCTCAATAAAACTGTTACATATAAAATATAATGGAGCCTTAGCTGGTTTGGCTCAGTGGCTAGAGCTTTGGTCTGTGGACTGAAGTTCCCAGGTTTGATTCCAGTCAAGGGCACATACCCAGGTTGCAGGCTCAATCCCCAGTGGGGGGTGTGCAGGAGGCAGCCAATCAATGATTCTTTCTCATTATTGGTGTTTTTATCTCTCTCTCCCTCTCCCTTCCTCTCTGAAATCAGTAAAAATATTTATTAAAAAATATATCTATCCCTAACTGGTTTGGCTCAGTGGATAAAGCGTCGGCATGTAGATTGAAAGGTCCCAGGTTCGATTCCAGTCAAGGGCATGTACCTTGGTTTCGGTCACATTCCTAGTAGGAGGTGTTCGGGAGGCAGCTGATCGATGTTTCTCTCTCATCGATGTTTCTAACTCTCTATCTCTCTCCCTTCCTCTCTGTAAAAAATCAATAAAATATTTAAATATATATATATCTATAATAATAAAAGCATAATATGCTAATTAGACAGGACGGCGGAACCGCCCAACGACCGTCCAGACGACCTTCTGGGACCATGCTATGACACCCACTGGCGCCAGACCAGCCAAGGTGGGTGCTATGCGATTGGTCAGGGGCCCGGCCATTGTCCCATGATTGCCCTGCAGAGGGAGGTCAAGGCCACCAGCCAGCGGGGCAATCAATCAGGGGGCTCTATCATCACCCCAAAGAGGGAGGCCCAGGCCACCAACTGGTGGGCTATGGCGCGTGGGCAGGGCCTCCCTCTGGAAGGGAAGCCAGGGTCCCGGGTGCCAGAGAGAAGCTAGTGCCAGCAGCCAGGGGAAGGAAGGCCTGCTCTTGCATCATGGAGTACATAGGACACTTACATTCAACCAGATGTCCATGAAAAGCTTCCAAAAAAAAAAATCTAAATTGAAATCCAAAGGGTAAGTAGAAATCAGCTACAGCAGCAATTCTTAAACGTTTTGGTCCCAGAACTCCTTTAAACGTTTAAAAATTGCTGAAGATTCCAAAGAGCTTTTGTTTACGTGTTATTGCTATCAATATTTAACATGTTAGAAATTAAAACTGAAAAAAATATTAAATATGTATTTGTTTAAAAATAATAAGCCCTTGAAATGCATAAATAACATATTTGTATAAAAAAAGACTACATTTTCTAAATTCAAAAAATAAAAAACCTAATTAGAAGAATGATAGTGTTTTTTGTTTTTGCAAATGTCTTGAATTTTTTAAATGCCTGGCTTGATAGAAGACACCAGGTAGTTGTATCTACTTCATTCAATTGTTGCTGTATTTGTTATAATTTGTTTATATAAAGAACATACAACCTCATGCAGGTATATAATTGGAGGAGGGAGGAAGGACTATTAGCTTTTTCAGATCATTGTGATATTTTCTTTGATAGTACACCCCAACTGGACAAGTGGTAGTTTCTTTTTTAAAAATATGTTTTTCTTGCCGAAACCGGTTTGGCTCAGTGGATAGAGCGTCGGCCTACGGACTGAAAGTTCCCAGGTTCGATTCCGGTCAAGGGCATGTACCTGGGTTGCGGGCACATCCAAAAACAGTGGGGGATGTGCAGGAGGCAGCTGATCGATGTTTCTAACTCTCTATCTCTCTCCCTTCCTCTCTGTAAAAAATCAATAAAATATATTTTAAAAAATATATATGTTTTTCTTGATTTGAGAGAGAGAGGAAGGGCAGGGGAGAAACAGAGAGAGAGAAACAACAATGTGAGAGAAACACATTGACTGGTTGCCTCTTGCACGGACCCCAACCAGAGCCCTTGACAGGACTCCAACCCGGACACTTCAGTCTGAGGGCTGATGCTCTATCCATTGAGCAAAACTGGCTGGGGCTGTAAGGCCCCAAATTTTAGACTCTCTTCCTTTCTGTTGCTTCTTACAAACCCTTAAGGGATTTCTTTCCTGATCTCATCTCTTTCTTATAATATCTTGCCACTCTCTTCTAAAAATAACCTCTATTAAGTTTCTATTTTCTACTCCCTTCCCGCAGGGCTCAGTAGACATGTGGTCTGCTGCTCAAATAATCTCAGGCAACAGTTTTGCAAAATGTTTTGCCACTGCATCTCATGGCTTACCATCTTTTTGGCCATTGATATTAGGTTTATTCTGCCCACCACCCACCTGTATGTAAATGTCACATAGGTTTGTTTGTTTTTACAGTAGTGTTCCACTCTGAGCAATGAACAAAACAAATAAAACCTCTACTCTCATTGCGCTTACATTCTATAGGTTTCTTCTAATTCTTCATAGGTTTTCTTTTAAAACACACTGCCCTAGCCGGTTTGACTCAGTGGCTAGAGCATCAGCTTTCAGACTGAAGGGTCCCAGGTTCGATTCCGATCAAGGGCACATACTCGGATTGGGGGCTCGATCCCCAGTAGGTGGTGTGAAGGAGGCAGCCAATCAATGATTCTCTCTCATCATTGATGTTTCTATCTCTCTCTCCCTCTCCCTTCTTCTCTGAAATTATATATATATGATATTTTTAAAAAATGCTTGCCCTAGCCCCGGTTTGGCTTAGTGGAAAGGGCGTTGACCTGCAGACTGAAGAATCCTGGGTTTGATGCCAGTCAAGGGCATGTACCTTGGTTGCAGGCTCCTCCCCATTGGGGCCCAGGGCCCCTGCAGGAGGCAACCAATCGATGTGTTTCTCTTACATTGATGTTTCTCTGTCTTTCCTCCTCCCTTCCACTTCCCTAAAAATCAATGGGAAAATATCCTCAGGTAAGGATTAATGTAGGGAGTGGCTATAGGGTTAAGCCTCGGACTGACCTGTTGTTGGCAAAGCCACAAACAAGTCCCAGCTTAGAGGGCATAGCCCTCTTAGCATAATTAGGCTTGACCTTATGATGCTCCCTAGATCTTATCTGGGTAGCTAATGGGCTGCAGGAGGTGCAGCAAGTGCTGCCAAAACAAGTGAAATTCACGAGAACATTGTAACTATGGTGACCACTACCTTGTTTACCTCTGGCTATAAAATAAAGGCTCAGCTTGCCATCTGGATCCCTTTCTGTGGCCTTAGCCAGGCACAGGAGATCCACCTAGACCAGCCGTGGGCAAACTACGGCCCGCGGGCTGGATCCGGCCCGTTTGAAATGAATAAAACTAAAAAAAAAAAAAGACCGTACCCATATAGAAATTTTTTGATATTTGCAACCATAGTAAAACAAAGACATATTTTTGATATTTATTTTATATATTTAAATGCCATTTAATAAAGAAAAATCAACCAAAAAAATGAGTTTGCGTGTCACCTCTGACATGCCTGTCATAGGTTCGCCATCACTGACCTAGACCCAGCTTATTCTCTCTGTCTACATCCTTCGCCGCCCCCCCTCAGGCTCACCGAACCCTTGGTTGAGCTTGCCCACCACAGATTAACAAAAAACAAAAACAAAAAACATGCTTGTTTGAAAATGAACTCAGGATTTGTTGGGTTTTTTTTTCCCTTTTATTTTGAGGTTACATTTATGAAAGTTGGGGATAGCAGAACAAAGGAAGGGCTTAGGTATAGAAGAAGCCACAGGAGAGAAGCCTAGGCATGCTCTGCTTTGGCCCTCCAGAATTGTTATGGGGGAAAGTGAGTCACATAGGGCAGAATAGACTGACTGAGAAATAAAAGTCACAGTGACAGGAGTGAGCCAAGGCAGGCTCCTATTAGCTCTGACACAGTCAGAGAAAAGGGGGCCTTGGAGACAGGTTCAGGGGGTTACCTAGGACGAAATGCCACTGCCTGCTGCTCCCCTGGTTGCAAGTCTTGCTGAGACTCTTTGAGTTTAAGAGAAAGAGAACATAGGTACATGCTTGAGAAAGGGGGAAGAAAGCTCTGGGCGTGCTCCAAAGGAAGCCCACAAGAATTTATTTTCATGAGGTATGATAAGACATGAAGACATGAAAAATGATTGTTATAAAGAAAAAATTTTTGCTGGGAGTGGGAACAGCCAGGGAGAGATAAATGGAGGAAAAAGGAGACAGATGTAATACTTTAAATAATAAAGAATTTTAATTAAAAAAAGAAAGCTAAAGAATTTTTTTTAAGTTTTTTTTCAATATGTTTTTTCTTATTGATTTCATGAGGAAGGGAGAGGGAGAGAGAGACAGAAACATCACTGATGAGAGAGAATCATCAGCTGCCTTCTGCACGCCCCCCAGTGGGGATCGAGCCCACAACCCAGGCATGTGCCCTGACTTGGAATCGAACCACAACTTCCTCGTTCATAGTTTGACACTCAACCACTGAGCCAAGCTGGAAAGGCCATAATTTTATACGGGGAAAGGATACAGATCGAAATCAGTAATGGAAGAAACACACAGGGCAAAACCTGGCAGAGTTCCAAACACAAAACTTCCATTGTCTTCTCCCATCAGTGAGGATGTCCTTACTGTCCCAGCCCTGAAGTATGACAATATTCATAGATTATTGCCAACTAGGTTCAGAGATTTTTAAAAAATATTTTTATTGATTTCAGAAAGCGGAAGGGAGAAGAGAGACATAGAAACACCAATGGGAAAAAAAAAAAACACCAATGATGAGAGAGAATCACAGATCGGCTGCCCCTTGCATGCCCCCCACTGGGGATTGAGCCCACAACCCGGGCATGTGCTCCTAACTGGAATCAAACCTGGGACCCCTCAGTCCACAGAGGCTGACGCTGTATCCATTGAGCCAAACCAGCAAGGGCAGTTTCAGAGATTTTTGTTGGGGCTTAATAATCTAGGCATACCAATTGATTGATTGATTGCCCATATGGTTGAACTTATGGCCTGGTTGATCACATGTTTGGTCTTTCCTGAATGAGCAATCCCCACCCTAAACAAAGACACTCCTATCAAATATGATGTAGATTACCTCCCAGAAGCCAAGGGCAAAGGCCAGACTTGGGCAAGGCCAAATTACCCTATATAATAAAAGGCTAATATGCAAATTGTCCACCCACGGCCCCTCCCCCGGCTGGACCCGCCCCTGATTGGCACCCATCAGAGTCGCCAGCCAGACCCCACCCATGCACAAATTCGTGCACCAGGCCTCTAGTTTTCCATAATTAACAAGAACTTCAATTTATTTATTTTTTCAAATCATTTTCCACCCTCATTGTATATATTTTCTCCCCTTTTCTGATTACATACAAATGACAGATTTATTTTAAAAATTTTTTTATTGATTTTAGAGAGGAAGGGAGAGGGAGAGAGAGAAACGTCAGTGATGAGAGAGAATCATTGATCGGCTGCCTCCTGCACACCCACTACGGGGGATCAAGCCCACAACCCAGGCGTGTGCCCTTGACCAGAATCGAACCTGGGACCCTTCAGTCCGCAGGCTGACGCTCTATCCACTGAGCCAAACTGTCTAGGGCACAAATGACAGATTTTTATGACCAATTAATCTTCAATAGTTTTCAGAGAGGGCGTGTGTGGCCACAGATACAGAAATCGAACCATTATAAAAGCTAGCTACCTTTCATTTGCAGGGAGGAAAAAAGTTTTTTTCATTTATATACAAACAGAAAACCAATAGCCATAGCTTTCCAACTTCAGCCAAGGGTTGAAAGGAAACGGAGCACAGAACTCACCAGTTGGTTACAGTAGTTCCAGATCTCAAAGAGCTATTTTCTGTTCACAGCCACATAAAACATTTTTAGTTATGTAACTCATAATGCCCCACTGACAAGACAAATAACAAAGAGTGGCAGGACAAACAGACAGACAAATGAACAAATAATCAAAAAACAAACAAAAGAAGTCACATACTCTGCCTTCTGCTAGCCAACTGGGACAAGATTCCTGGTACCTATCTGACTGGATACACCAAATAGTCATAAACAAACAAATATGCCAGATTTCATGTTATTGCCAGCAGCAGTTGTACAAATCAAAATCAGAACAACATCCAGACTTGGCCATTAACTAGACACAGAAACAGAAATAGAGAAAGACATTTAGTCAGTAAAGCTCTATTGCCACATAAGAGGCAACGCAAGAGCCAGAAAGATTATGTCTAGGTGAGAAGAGTACTCCTCTGGTACCGCAGTCTACTCAGTGTCAACAGGTAAATCATTTGGGGAAAAAATGTACTTGCAAAGAAAGTTATTAAGGAGGCCAGTTTTCAAAGGCTTGCTCATCACAAAACAAAACAGAATAAACAAAGCATTCATTAAAAGAAAAATACAACGTTACCAAGTTAACAATTAGTTAATAAAAAATTGCATTTTTCTCACATAATTATGTGTGTGTGTTTTTTTAATTCTCACCCGAGGATTTTTTTAAAAATATATTTTATTGATTTTTTACAGAGAGGAAGGGAGCAGGATAGAGAGTTAGAAACATCGATGAGAGAGAAACATCGATCAGCTGCCTCCTGCACACCCCCCACTGGGGATGTGCCCGCAACCAAGGTACATGCCCTTGACAGGAATCGAACCTGGGACCCTTCAGTCCCCAGGCCGACACTCTATCCACTGAGCCAAACCAGTTAGGGCCACCCAAGGATTTTTTAATTGACTTGACAGAGGGAGAGAGAGAAACACCATTGCGACACAGAAACATCGATCGGTTGCTCCCCATACGCACCATATGCAGCAAGACCCAGGATTGAATCCACAACTTTTGCTGCCCAGGACTACACTCCAACCAACTGAGCTACCCAGCCAGGGCTCAGATGATTATCTTATCTGCAAAGCTGATCTTCAGATATCAGCACTGCAAAAGTCAGTGGAAGAGTTGTTTTTCTTTGGGAGTAAATAATTTACAGAAAGGCTCAAGGTTTCATTTAATTTGGGATCTAGAACTAGACCCTAATTTTGTTGTGTCTTGTTTTTGTTTCTTAGGACATGGTGGTTTGTGTGTTCCCTTTCTATAGGGTGTGATATGCATGTTTACCCTTAGTGGAAGCAGGCAGTGTTTATTTTTTAAAATATATTTTTATTGATTTCAGAGAGGGAGAGGGAAAAAGAGGTAGAAACATCAATGATGAGAGAGAATCATTTATTGGCTGCCTCCTGCACACCCTACACTTGGGAATAGATTCCACAAGCCTGGCATGTGCCCTGACCAGAATCAAACTGTGACCTTTAGCCTTTAGTTTCCTTCTTGATGTCACCTCCTCTTGTCTATTTGAATTATTGTCTTAATTTAATTATATGGGCACTGTGCAAAGACAACTTTTAGGAACTGCCACAGGAAAGAAGTTTCTCATTGAATATTTTCACTTCTTTTTGTGTAAAGGGTTCAAGCTTTAGACACAAGGAAAAGAACTTTACTTATTGCAGATATTCATTCATTAAATGTTTACAAATCACTTAATGAGATCTGACTTCATGACCAGCACATTATTCCTTATAAGGATCCAAGTAAGTGAAAGATACAGATTCCATTCTCTAGCAGATGCACTGCCATTAAGGAAACTATACTCCAAAAAGTATAAAGTTATATAACAATATAAAGAGATGCAGTGTTTCCAATTCATCTGCCCACCCCA
>NW_005354021.1:769044-772472 GCF_000412655.1 Myotis brandtii
TCTCCTAATCAAGCCATTTTGGCTTCTGTTTCCCTGACGACACTGGATCCTATGGTATAATCAATCACGATCTCGTCTGTACCATAGATTCCCCTACCCCTTGATTTCCCCCCACTTTCATCTTTTTCTGTTACTTAGTTCAGAATTTTCATTTCTCTTGATGCCCGGTTGCAGAGCTGCTTGTGAAAATCAAGTTACCTAGTGTTCCAAAACTTCCAGGAGGTTGTTCTTTAATATTTGCAGGCAATCTGGATATTGGGACTGGGAAGTGAGGAATGAAATTTTACTGCTATTGGAAGCCAGACTTGTGTAAGAATTGGGGTATTTAAACCAGTCAAGGAGACTGCAAGTTATCAGAAAAGCAAATTATGAGAGGAGTTAGCTTGAAACGCAGGCCGATAGGGCAGGGATCCAGCGGGAAGCAAAGGCAGGTAGAACATAGACAGGGGCAGACACGGCAGTTTAAGCAAGCCTAATGACAGAAACCAGCCATGCTGAAAAAAAAAATAAAATAAAATGTTTTTGGATACAGAGCGGGAGGCATGGGAAACCAAGGGAGGCCTGCAATAAACAAGGTGTCCCTACACATAGAAACAGCAAGTTCAGGTTCGTTGCTGTGCAGAAGGGAATCAATCAGTCAGGTGGTGACATAGATAGATATGGAGCAGGCTTGTAGCACATATATGCTAAGAAGGCAACCCATTCTTTGGGCCCCCTCCCTGGCGGGGAGTCTGAATCTGCTTGTAATAAATTCTCCCCACTTTTGCTTAAATCTTCTGGTCTGCGTAGCTCATTCTTGAACATTCCAAGACACGACCCCCGGAAAACACCTCGGCTCACCGTTCCGGTTATCAATTACACTAAGAACAGAACATCTACATTCATATCCTAGAGTCATTGCAGTAAAAAAAAGGGGGGGGCGCGGGGGAGAGGCCCACATATATTTGCAACACATCTGTGCAAAACAATCCCTTTGGCCAGAAAGAACCATCAGGAGAGCTCGCAGATACTGTGACGACCATGCTGTCATTCTGAGGACTTCAAGGCAGGAGTACTGCCTACAGTGGTTCTCAACCTTCTGGCCCTTTAAATACAGTTCCTCATGTTGCGACCCAACCATAAAATTATTTTCGTTGCTACTTCATAATTGTAATGTTGCTACTGTTATGAATCGTCATGTAAATATCTGATATGCAGGATGGTCTTAGGCGACCCCTGTGAAAGGGTCGCTCGACCGCCAAAGGGGTCGCGACCCACAGGTTGAGAACCGCTGGCCTAGCGGCTTGCACCTCCCAAATTACACATGCCTGCGGCAGACACCGAGACACACATGGAATATATCATTTACGAGCCCTAAAAATAATAGTAAGCAAAGTTTTATTTTGACTCTGTGCAGTCTGCAGGCATAAAAACTCGTTGCCTGACAAAATCTCGCGACAATTCCGTGGTTTTCTCCCGCCTCTCCCGCCCCCCGTGGCGGGAATATTGCGGAAGTGACGTCCCGCTACGCTTCTCCGCGTCACGTCACCCGCCGGAAGTGCGCTACTTCCCAGAATCCTCGGTGGAGGAGAAGCGCGTTCACGCTGCCTGCACGCAGCGTAGTGTGGAACATTTAGGCAACGTGGTCTGGTGCTCTGCAGGGCAGCGTGCGCGCTTGTGCTTGGCCGGCCGCGGCCTTGCGGGCTTGGGGGGCCGCACATCGGGTATTTTTTCGTCGGGATAAGAGCTCGTGGCGGGTCGCTCAGCGCCCGGACCCGGCCTAACCATGCTGGTGCTGTTTGAAACGTCCGTCGGCTACGCCATCTTTAAGGTAGAGGGGAGAGTGAGCCGTTGGAGGGGGAAGGCCGGTGTTGGGCCGGCGGGAGGAGGAAAGACTCCCGGAGAGGGTGACCCTGCTCAGGGTAGCAGGGGTGCCTTGTATGCTCCCTGCTCTGGAAGGAAGGGCCAGGCTTTGGGCGCGGGAGGCGCGTGTTCCGGCGAACACGTGGCCTCGCTCTGTGCGGTGCAGGGTTCTGGGTGAGAGGGTTTGGCCGGGTTGGAGAGAGGTGAACAGAAGCCATGTTAGAGTTTTAGAGGTTATGAGGGAGTTGGGGCTTTATCCCGAGTGTTTTGAAGAATGGCTGAGAAGTTCCCACGAGAGGAATAGATTCCCTGTGCTGTCTGGCCGGATTGCAGGGCTGCAGGCAAGGAAGCCAGGGTGGTTTTGCATCAAAGCAGACAAGGTAAAGATGCTTTGATTGAGGTTGATAGGAAGATGGTCTTCGGGAGAATTTTAAAGGTAGAACTGACGGGATTGGCTGATGGGTTGAACGGGGTTTTGGTGTCAGTAAGTGGGTGCGCGATGATAGGGAAGGGAAACAGGTGGTTGAGTTTGGGGGGGGGCGCTGAAGAGTTACGGGTTGGCTGCTGGAAGCTTGCGATGTTTATTATACGTGGAAATGCAACCGTCATTTCAAATTTGAAGCCGACCTAGGGGAGAAATCTGGGTTGATGATGATCAAGGTGAGATTAGGGTGTTTTAGTAGGTAAAATTTGAAGTTAAGGCTTCATCAGCATAGAAATTATTGAGCAGTGAGTGGGGCGTTCGTATCTTGGGAGGCTATTGAAATGTTAGGAAGAACGAGGTAAATTGAGGCCACTCTCCTGAGCTCCACTTCCAGGAGCTTGTTCTATAGAAATGCAACGTGTGTATATGCAACAACGTTTTCTGAAGGATAAGGAAAGTTTAGCAATAACCTAAGTATTTATCAATAAAAGCATAAATGGTGGTATATTCATACACAGCAATTCTAGGTTGTTAAAATCTAAGATTACATCCATGGTATGCTAAGTGTGCGGTATGCACAAATAAAATGTCACCCAGTCAAAAAGTCTTAAAGAATATATCCCTAAATGTCAATAACTGATTCTTAGATTTAAAGTGCCCTTTTTTTTTTCTTTGCATTTTAAATTTTCCAGTGCTAGGATGTGTCTTACAATTGATGGCATCTTAGTTTTAGAGAAATCCATAATACTTCGTGTTAAGATGATTAGCATTGAATAACAAAATTTATTCTATAGAAAGCAGTTAATTGATCATATAGGATATGCATGGTTTATGTTGAAAGATGCTACAAAATTGCCTTCAAGAAATCCTCTTAGTTTCACTTAAATCAAGAGTGAATACAAGTTATTTCTCTACACCCTGACCAGTACTCTGTGATAAGTTAACTGCTCAAGTACAAGATAGGGTAGGATCAATCTTAAGATGCATTTCCCCGCCCTATTTAATTTAACATCCTTGAAATTAGGATGTCTTACAGTTGACAGCAGGTCAGTTTAATTGGCAGTATAAAATAATGGAATATTAAAAGTATTCTAAAGAAAGTATGAATACGATAGGCTTTTTGAAGGAGTTAAGGTGTCCTTAAAAATAGAAAGTTTTCAGC
>NW_005354021.1:772501-796523 GCF_000412655.1 Myotis brandtii
CCAGTTATTAAATGTGCTACTTGAGCTACTAATTTGAAAATTTTATACTGGGTAAGAAAACTGGTTCATTATTTCAGAGGAAAAAAGTAACTTACACCATCCTCATTTTACATGTGCAGTTGTACTTGAAGTGTGTAGGTGTATGTGGGTGCCTAAGCTGTGCTTTTATTTATTTATCTATCGTTAATCCTCACCCAAGGATATTTTTTCCATTGATTTTTAGAGAGTGTGGAAGGGAGGGAGAGAGACAGAAGCAGTGATTGATATTGGGGGTGGGGGTGGTATGTGCCCTTTACTGGAATCTAACTCGGGACCCTTCAGTCTGAGGGCGACGCTCTAACAACTGAGCAACTGGCTAGGGCTAGCTAAGCTGTGCTATTTTTAAGAATTATTTAAATATTTATTACAGGTTTTGAATGAGAAGAAACTTCAAGAGGTTGATAGTTTGTGGAAAGAATTTGAAACTCCAGAGAAAGCAAATAAAATGTAAGTCACCTTGAAAATAAGAATGTAGCATTTCACATTTGTAGGGGTTCTTTTTACATACCCCTCCCCTCCGTTCACATAATTGTTATATTCATAACTTTTAAAATGTATTTCAGGAATGATACTGGTATGAGCCTAATTATTAGATTTCCTTATTTGGAGCATAAGCTATCTCTACTAGTTTTTATTAGTTTCAGACTAGATTGGGCAGCAACACAAAAGTACTTTTTCGTAAGTTCTTTCAAAGCATGAACTGATTGTGAATTAAGTATAAATTTCTGTTAAAAGTAATATTTGTCAAAAAGCATGGATTTAACTTTTAGTTTCTCTAAGTTAGTGTTATTCCAGTGTTTTTTTTTAACTTAATTTGAAGTTTATTCATTCTTTATGACTTCTACTTCCTAGCTCCCACTGGAGTAATAACTAGGTAGGACATCCTGAAAAGGTATACCTGAGTTCCCCAAGGTCTCTGGAGTAGAAAATAGAGAGTAATGATTTTTAGAGTGTGGAAGGGAGGGAGAGAGACAGAAGCAGTGATTGATATTGGGGGTGGGGGTGGTATGTGCCCTTTACTGGAATCTAACTCGGGACCCTTCAGTCTGAGGGAGACGCTCTAACAACTGAGCAACTGGCTAGGGCTAGCTAAGCTGTGCTATTTTTAAGAATTATTTAAATATTTATTACAGGTTTTGAATGAGAAGAAACTTCAAGAGGTTGATAGTTTGTGGAAAGAATTTGAAACTCCAGAGAAAGCAAATAAAATGTAAGTCACCTTGAAAATAAGAATGTAGCATTTCACATTTGTAGGGGTTCTTTTTACATACCCCTCCCCTCCGTTCACATAATTGTTATATTCATAACTTTTAAAATGTATTTCAGGAATGATACTGGTATGAGCCTAATTATTAGATTTCCTTATTTGGAGCATAAGCTATCTCTACTAGTTTTTATTAGTTTCAGACTAGATTGGGCAGCAACACAAAAGTACTTTTTCGTAAGTTCTTTCAAAGCATGAACTGATTGTGAATTAAGTATAAATTTCTGTTAAAAGTAATATTTGTCAAAAAGCATGGATTTAACTTTTAGTTTCTCTAAGTTAGTGTTATTCCAGTGTTTTTTTTTAACTTAATTTGAAGTTTATTCATTCTTTATGACTTCTACTTCCTAGCTCCCACTGGAGTAATAACTAGGTAGGACATCCTGAAAAGGTATACCTGAGTTCCCCAAGGTCTCTGGAGTAGAAAATAGAGAGTAATGTTGATGCCAGCTTAAGGAATGAGTGGTAAAGAGAGCTGGCTTTTCCTCGAGGTAGTCATGATGGCTTCCACCATCTGTGAATCACCTTTTGAAATAACCCATTTAGTGGATGTGGTCCTAGGAAGGACCTGACTAATATCTTGATACATGTGGATTTCGGTTATGTCGTTTCATAATTCACCTGCTAGTGCTAATAAAAACTCACAAGAATAGAAAAAAACTATTAAACCTTGCTAAAGATAAAGAGTGTTGAACCCAAAGAAATGTCATACTAAATAGTTCAGTGGTTCTCAACCTTCTAACCCTTTAAATACAGTTCCTCATGTTGTGACCCAACCATAAAATTATTTTCGTTGCTACTTCATAACTGTAATGTTGCTACTGTTATGAATCATAATGTAAATATCTGAGATGCAGGATGGTCTTAGGCAACCCTTGTGAAAGGGTTGTTCGACCGCCAAAGGGGTCACGACCCACAGGTTGAAAACCGCTGAAATAGAGAAACAAATACATAGTTCTAGCATTTGTAGTGGCAAAAACCCAAAATTTGAAATAATGCTCATTGGTACTGTAATTGTTGAATAAGTTTTTGTATATCTATAGATCTCTTACAAATCTAGAGAGTGGCCCATGATATACTGAGAAAACCATACTTCAAATTTTGTATAATGTGATCCCATTTTTGCCATGTTCTTGTGCATCTATATATGCATTTATGCAAATACAGAGAGGTATGAGCAAACGCCACTGCAGAAGGGTGCAAATAGGGGTGAGTGAGGTGGGACAGATGAAATTACTACTTTTTCTGTAAATCTTTGTATTGTTGGGTGTGTATTTAAGGGGCCAACAGGGTGTTTCTGACCAGGTAAGAAAAGCTTGCTTAAGATAATATTTTAGACACAATAGAAGACTGATTCATTCCCATTCATATTCTCTCTCTCTCTCTCTCTCTCTCTCTCTCTCTATTTCTCCCTCCTCCCTCCCTAAAATCCTCCCTCCCTAAAATATATTTTTATTGATTTCAGAGAGGAAGGGCGAGGAGGAGAGAGATAGAAACATCAATGATGAGAATCATTTATTGGCAGCCTCCTGCATGCCCCCTACTGGGGATTGAGCCCACAACCCGGGCATATGCCCTTGACCGGAATTGAACCTGGGACCCTTCTGTCCCCAGACTGATGCTCTGTCCACTGAGCCAAACTGGCTAGGGCTAATTTTCTCTTTTTAAAGGGATATATGCTTTAATTGGCTGGGTTAACTTGATTCATTGTTGTCAATGATGTATTCTTGTTGGAACTGAATCTAAGTGATCTCACTCAAATATTCGTCACTACCACTGAGACAGCAATGGATTAAATATATTTATTTCCATATGAAATGATGTTACTCTGCACATAAGTGTGGGAGAAAGAAGGGAGTAAAATTAAAATAAGGTTGACAGGAATCGGGTCTGACAATAAGCTGTTGTTTAATGGTATTTATACTGGAATGACAAATTAGTGTCATAAGATTCCTGGCCTAAGACGGACTCGCATGCCTTTTCTTAGGCATCTGAGTCTAGCTTTAAGCAACAGAGGTGATGTTGAAGCTTTAGCATCTTTCCTGTGGTTTAGATGTGGTAGCCAACCTCTTTGCTGTTGATTCCTTCAAAGCCTACAACCTTCTCTATAATAGTCCAAACATTACTAGCCTAACATTTAGAGGAACCGGTCATTTTGTGAAGAATATCTAACTTTGCACCCTGGTACCCTTTGGCAGGAACGTTTCTTTTATCAGTGCATGCTTTGGAAACAGTCCGACACCCTTTCCTGAATATGTGGCTTTTACAGAAATCAGTGTGCCTGCATGACATTTTTTTCTTTCTTCTAGAGTTAAGCTAAAACATTTTGAGAAATTTCAGGATACAGCAGAAGCATTAGCAGGTAAAGTCAAGGCTAGCTTTTTTTTGTTTTTAATCTTGGCAATTTGTTATCCTTATTAAAAAATTGTTTGCTTCAGTTGCCTGAGTTAACCTTATTCAATGTTGTCAATGATGCATTCTTTTCAGAACTGAATTTAAGTGATCTAACAAATTCGTCACTACCACTGAGACAACATTGAGTTAGCTTTTTTCACCATAGGGCTGGTTTCCCCCCATGTGATGAGAGCTGAGAAGTGGTTAAATTGATCTCCCTGTGGAAACCAACAGCATAATGCTAAAGCACAATTCAGTAAAAGCTGTTCTACAAGGGACCAAGGTAATGTGGTCAAGCACACAGCTCTGATCATTCTGCTACAATGGTAACGTTGAGAATAGCCAGCATTCCCAGTTGAAATAATAAAACAGCTCTCCAAGGATAACATTTTTAGTTTGAAAAAGCACAACATTATTGAAAGTTTTAGGAAAACTAATACCTTTAGGTTTGTGTTTGTTTATTATGAAACTACAGAGAGGCATAAGAGCTGTTACTTAAGGAGGCATGATTTTTTATGCTTTAGAAGAATGGATGGCTCATCCTTCAATTAGTCGTTCTGATAGGACAACAGACATATGTTAATAGGGTTTATTAACTTGACGTGGCTTCAGTAAGCAATTGGTTTTATACGTTGTTTTTTTAATATGAGGGGACACAAGACCAGATATAAAACCCTAATCATAAATTTTTCAGTTGCTTACATTCTATATCAAATCAGCCACCTACTTGAAGTATAATTTGAAAATGAAGGGCCATAAGTAAGGATGTGCCTTAATGAATTTGATAGACCCAAATAATTTGTTTCATCAGCCACAGGAGAAGGATATAGTTCTCTTGTGAAACTTAGGAATCCAACTAAATAAATATGCTGGATTTTTTTTTAAATATATTTTATTGATTTTTTACAGAGAGGAAGGGAGAGGGGATAGAGAGAAACATCGATGAGAGAGAAACATCGATCAGCTGCCTCCTGCACACCCCCTACTGGGGATGTGCCTGCAACCAAGGTACATGCCCTTGACCAGAATTGAACCTGGGACCCTTCAGTCCGCAGGCCGACGCTCCATCCACTGAGCCAAACCGGTTAGGGCAAATATGCTGGATTATTGATGGGCCATCCTAATCTTGGCAGAGGGGTGAGCTGAAGGAAGACCAATTTTTTAATTTTTAAAAATGGTTCTAGGGCTGCTAAATTGGTAATAAAAGCCTTATAGCGCCATAAAGCACAACTATTATAATTTTTTCCTGGGGAATTTTTTAAATACAGTTCTGTACATTATAGCTTTAAAATTAAATATGAGTAAATGCACTCGGATGCATTAGTCACATAGTAGAGTTGTAAAGAGCTGCAATCCCTGATTCTGAGTGGCCTCTCTTGAACTTATTTTGTATATAACCTCTTTAATCTTTTTGGGACATTTCTGACCAATCCTTATTAAATAAACTATTAAATGGATAGGTCCAACCTCTACCCAAACATGAAGCAAGTTTTTACTATAGCTAATATATTGATCACATAGAGTTTGTCAGATTTTGTATTCATCGTTCCAAAATCTTGAAACAAACCTGTGAAGTAGGTAATACCACTATTTTTCAGATGATAAAACTGAGGCTTCAGAAGAAGCACATTTCCCTACCAGGTTTTTGGTATTTCTTAAAATATTGTAAGATATATAGTGAAAATTCCATACGAGGCGAGAACCCTCTGACCCTCCCCTTAATCTAAGTTCCATGAAGGCAGAGACTGTTGTTTGCTCTCAAACCCCTAGATTCTAGCACATAAATATTTTGGGGTAAATGAATGAAAGTAGAAAGCTCTATCAGGAATCTGGTCACAGAAACCTCTACAATGCCTTTTCCCATCTGTTTTACCAGAAATTTTAACATTGCCTTATTACTAAGAACAGAGTTCTTCCTGAGAATTAAACTTCCCACTGCCTGTTACAAGGCAGTTTTGATGTGACAACGAAAATTCAGTGGTTGCAGATGTCAGACTATGCGTTAACACTCCATATTGTAAGAAAGCATCTGATGAGTTGTAATGTCAATTTATATTGGTCCCAGACGTTCAGATATGACTTTTGCGTGAAAAGGTTTATTTTTACACTTGGTCAAATTTTTAAGATATAAGATAAGTCTTCCAAATAGTCACAGTAAAATATGGGCCAACCTACATTTGGGCAAAGTGAGAACTACTAGGAGATACTAAACAGTGGCCAGTGGAGAAGATAAGTAGAGGGAAGACTCAGCAGCCCCTTTCCCTGTCACCATCTATATGTCATCTTTTTATTTATTTTTTAAATATATTTTATTGATTTTTTACATAGAGGAAGGGAGAGGGATAGAGAGTTAGAAACATCGATGAAAGAGAAACATCGATCTGCTGCCTCCTGCACACCCCCTACTGGGGAGGTGCCCGCAACCAAGGTACATGCCCTTGACCAGAATCGAACCTGGGACCCTTGAGTCCGCAGGCCGATGCTCTATCCACTGAGCCAAACTGGTTAGGGCTATATGTCATCTTTTTAAAGTGCATATGAACAGTAATTAATGAACTTTTTTATAAAGGGGGAGATCAATGTAAATGTTAGAATAGATCTAGAGTAGAGAGTTTTAAAGTATATTTCCCCTAACTTTTCCCCATTGACCCTTTCTAGTCTGCCCCCCCTAGAAATTTTTAATTATGTAAGGAAAGAATTCAACTCTTATTAGAAAGGTAAATTATTAAGGATTCAATATTGTACAAAATGTAAAAGGTTAGATCCCCCCAAAATAGGTTGAATCTTAGCTTTTTAGGGTGTAGAGAGCTGTGTGGTAGCCAAATGTTTTTGTCTTCACCTTTAATATTCCCAGGTAACAAATGAAATTGATGTGTAATTCAAATGAATGGAGATATTGTCAGGAGGAAAGAGCAAGTATCTGGATGACTAAATGCTTGCTTGGCCTTAGAAATTATAACAAACTTCCTTCCCACCAAGGCATACTTTAAATTCAACTAAAACTCAGACAAATATCAAAAGAGGTGTTAGTTCATGTGGGTGTAGACAATCTAAGTGTAGGTCTAAGGAAGGTGAGAGTTATAAAAGTAACAGATTTAAAGCTTAACCAAAATGAAAGCTGTCCCAAAATTGAACAGGCTGCCTTTGTAATAACTTTTCCATCGTTGGAGGTTTATAAGCCTGATGAAACCTGTGGATTGTGAATTAGCAAAGGTTAGGCCCCACTTCCATATGCTTACATAGCAGCAGAACCTTCCGTTTAACTCCTGGTTCTGGAGCAGAAATGAGGGCAGCAAGATCAGATGATGTTGTGAAATGTGTAACTTGTAAAACATGTTTATCATTTAATTGTAGAAATCATGTTAAATTTAGCCCTTTTGAAAGGGAGTGTATATTTTGTTTTATTTTTTAAATTTAAATAAGATCTTAAGCTCTTACAGTTAAAAATTTGAGCATTAACTCTTTTGTTTTTCTTTTTCCTGAAAAGCATTCACAGCTCTGATGGAGGGCAAAATCAACAAGCAACTGAAAAAAGTTTTGAAGAAAATAGTAAAAGAAGCTCATGAACCCCTGGCTGTAGCTGATGCTAAACTAGGAGGGGTCATAAAGGTAAAGTTACGGTTTTCTGTCGTGCTTCTAATCAGAACTCACCACACAGCATCTTGACTTTAAAGCTCGACCTTTGTAATGAGTTGTTCGTCATAAGTTCTCATACTTTATCTTTTTTCCCTAGGCTACATCATTGATTTCAATATGATTATCAGAGCTAAGCATGTATGTTCATTGTAGGAAATTCAAATACACCAAAAAAGATTTTTTTAAAAAAATAGCTTTAATCCTGCCACCTAGAGATTGTCTGTTAACCATTTGTGTATATTCTGCCATATTTTAGTTTAGGCACGTCCGTCGTCGCCCCCCCCCCCACCCCCCCAACGTTAATGGAGTCTTGACATTGCTTTTTTAGTGTACATGTTTGTTAGAAAACTTTAGTAGGGGGTAGAGTTGCTAGCAGTTAAACATAAAGTGAGAGTGGAAGGAAAGACTGAAAAAGTAGGCTCCCAAAAATGGAAAGCAGAACTGTTTGAGAGCCAGTTGTGATAGTTTGATCTTTGGAATTATTTTATGTTGTAGATCTTCTAGGTAGGAAAGTTAGAAATTTGAGTGTTTTTAAAGCCAGGATTATGAATTTAAGAGGTTTGTGTAAATAGGTTATTTCTAATATGATCAGGTCATGAAGTTTGCTGTGATGGTGTCAGTCTCTACCTTCATTCTTAGTTTATTTTTTTCTGTTAAAAACATTAACTGTTAGCTCTAGCTGGTTTGGCTCTGTGGATAGAGCATTGGCTGCGGACAGAAGGGTCCTGGGGTCGATTTCAGTCGAGGGCACTTGCCCGGATTGCAGGCTCAATTCCTAGTTAGGGGGTGTGCAGAAGGCAGCCTAGCAGTGATTCTCTCTAGTCATTAATGTTTCTATCTCTCCCTCTCTGAAATCAATACAAATTCATTTAATATAAATATTTTTAAAAACACTAACTTTTAGCGTAAGTATGTAAACAGACACGCAGAACGGCAAATTGCTTAATGGTGGGATTATGGGTAACTTAGTTTTTTCTTTTCAGTTTCTCCATTTAAAAAATTACACTGAATATTACTCATATGCATTCTAAGTATTTGTTTCTTAAACATGATGCAGTATATACAATTTTGTATGTTTGTATTTGATGGACTAGAGCTGTAGATTTGTATGACCGAGTTAGCAAATACACTTAATATGACAAAATGAAGGTATGGAAAACAAAATTTATTATCCTGTTTTAAGGGGTGTGTAAATACTTAAACTGTATTGTGAAGGTTTTTGTATGTGTGTATACATATTAACATGTATATATTTGGAGATCAGACAAGTTCAGGGTGGTATGGCCCAAAATGCTGGTGTTGGTTAGCACATGTATGTGTGTATTTGGCAGTACTTAAGGGATGCTAACATTTATCTGTAGGAAAAGGGCTTAAGGCTCAAATTTTTGTTTTTTATTTACTTATCCTAGAGCGCTATTGATTAAAATCTGTGTATGTTACCTTTATAATTTTTTAATTGCTCTTATAATTTTTAAAAGAAGATAAATAATAATAAGTAAGGTAGTAAAAGATTCCTCACACCAATAAAACACAGAAGTAGGTTAAACTGTATTTAACTTTTTATAATTTTTATTTATTTATTTAATACAAATGTTTCTCGTTTTTATAGGAAAAGCTGAATCTCAGTTGCATCCATAGTCCTGTTGTTAATGAACTTATGAGAGGAATTCGTTCACAGATGGATGGATTAATACCTGGGGTAGAGCCACGTGAAATGGCAGCTATGTGTCTTGGGTTGGCCCACAGGTGAGATTTACTGGAAAACAAAGTTGGCTTTTACTTAATAAACAATTATATGGTACTGTTCTAAGCACATTCTACGATTCTCATAATAATCAATAGTAGATCCCAAAGTCAGTACTGGCTGGTATCTTGATTTGAACCCAGACATTCTGGCTTTATTGCCTGAACTCTAAACCTCACCGTAGGCCTTTACCTCTCTGGTGTTGGATTCCACAACTCTTGGACTCACCCCCCCCCCACACACACACACACACACTTCTTATCTCTGCTGAATCATATGCTACTCCTCCATCTATTTACCATCTCCCAAACTTTTCTCATCTGCTATGGTCTCTTTCTTTTTTGTGTGTTAATCTCTGTTGCTTGTTTTACTCTGCTTTTTGGGGTTTTTTTTGTTTTGTTTTTTTATATTATTGTAGAGGAGACGGATAGAGAGATAGGAACATCGGTGAGAGACAATCATTGATCAGCTGCCTCCTGCACACCGCACACGGGGGATCGAGCCAGCAATCCGGGCATGTGCCCTGACCGGGAATCAACCCATAACCTCCTGGTTCATAGGTCGATGTTCAACCACTGAGCCATGCCGGTGACCTATCATATTTAACTAGAGTCCATTAGAACAGGAATTTGTGCTATGCTGCAGTAATGTGTTCCTGAAAAGCTAGGCATTCTGTAAAGTTGCATTAAAATAACAGGGTTTGTGAAGAAAAATAAGATTAAGGGTAGACTACTCAAAACTTAGGCAACCTTGTGAACAGAGCACTGTCAAAAACAATAGCCCTGAAAATATTAACAGTAAAACTGACATTAAATTTATACTAAAAGAATAATATAGTACACAAAAGTCTGTACCTTTGAACAAAAAATATTGAGCATAGATTGATGGAGGGTTAAAGCTCTGCTGACTTATAGAGATAAGTAAAATGCACAAAAGTCAGAAAGAACTTGGTAATAAACAATTCTAGGAGAGAACACATAGCTACACTGGGTCGAGTCAAGCTTGTCATTAAATTGGCACTGTGTGCAACAATGGTTCTCAATCACATATCCCTTAGAGCAGTGGTCGCCAACCTTTTCAGACCTCTGGTCTGCGGACCACCTGTTGGCAATCACTGCCTTAGAGGACATTGGGCAATGTGTAGAGACATACTTGGTTGTTACAACTTCAGATGGGGTCTGCTATTAATATATAATAGGTAGCCATGGCCGGGGGTGGAGGTGGGGTTTGCACAATAGTTAGAGCATCAGTCTGCGCACCAGAGGGTCTTGCGTTTGATTCCTAGTCAAGAGCATGTACCTGGGTTGCATGTTCAATCTCCGGCGGGGAGACAGGAGGGGCGAACAGTTGGTGTGTCTCACATCAATGTTTCTCTTTCTCCCTTCCTCCCTTCTCCCCTCCCTTCCACTCTCTGAAGAATCAGTGGGGAAAATATCCTCACTCCTCAGGTGAGGATTGTTAAAGATAGTAATACTATATAATGGGTAGAGTCCAGGGATATTGCTAAACATCCTACAATGAACAGAATAGCTCCCCTACCACAAAGACTATCGGGCCTATGAGGTTAATAGTGCCAAGATTAAGAAATCTTTATATACAGTACTAGAGGCCCAGTGCATGAAATTTGTGCACTGGTAGGGTCCCTAGCGGCTTCTCTCCCTTCCCCTGGCCACACTCCCCCTCCCCCCAGTAGGACTGCCGGTCGGGGACAATTTGGATACTACGCTTTTATTATATAGGATTATTCCTCCATAGCTTTCTGTTTTCAAGTGTTACCATGCTGCATTTTTTCCCCTTGCCTGCTGGTATAAGACATTAATATGCTATTAAAAGCCCTAACTGGTTTGGCTCAGTGGATAGAGCGTTGGGCTGCAGACTGAAGAGTCCCAGGTTCAATTCCTTCCGGTCAAGGGCATGTACCTTGGTTGCAGGCACATCCCCAGTAGGGCGTGTGCAGGAGGCAGCTGATCGATGTTTTTCTCTCATTGATGTTTCAAATTCTCTATCCCGCTCCCTTCCTGTCTGTAAAAAAATCAATAAAATATATTTTTAAGAAAGTGCTGTAAAAATAATCTGAATCAATATGACCTGTACTGTACAGCATTATTCTAGTTGTCATTCGTAAATGAATGTTACAGAACTATAGGTTATAGCAGGACAGATGTATTATTTTCTTCTTAAATGTGTATTTTCTGGTCTTGGAACTGATTTTCCCATTTAGAAAAAGTAAAACTAAAACTAGGTCTGAGGGAGGGATTTGGATTTTACAAGTTTTTAAGATGTTAATTAAATGCTTTTTATAGATGCTATCTTAATAATTTATCTTCCTTCTCCCCAGCTTGTCCCGGTATAGATTGAAATTTAGTGCTGATAAAGTGGACACAATGATTGTCCAGGCAATTTGTAAGTATAGTAAATGTGAGGTCTACTCTGTTCTGCATGGGTTTTTTTCCTACTATTAAAACTGTACCTTTTATAATTCTGTTGAGAAAGAGTAACTGGAAATTTTTCTTTTAAATATGTTTTTTTTTAAAATTGATTTTAGAGGGGAGAGGAGAGAAAAAAACATTGATTGGCTGCTTCCCACATGTATCCCGATCAGGTATTGAGCTCACAACCTGGGCATGTGCCCTGACTGGGAATCAAACCAGTGACCTCTTGGTGCTGGGGCGGACACTCAACCAACTAAGTCCCACTGGCCAGGGCATAACTAAAACTCTTAATAAGAAATTGGAGCCCCAGCTGGTTTGGCTCAGTGGATAGAGCATCGGCCTGTGGACTGAAGGGTCCCGGGTTCGATTCTGGTCAAGGGCACATGCCAGGGTTGTGGGCTCGATCCCCAGTGGAGGGCGTGCAGGAGGCAACCTATCAATGATTCTCTCTCATCATTGATGTTTCCGCCTCACTCGCCCTCTCCCTTCCTCTCTGAAATCAATAACAATATATTTTTTAAAAATTGGAAAATGCAGAATAGAAAAAGGAAAAACTACCCATAATTTAGACTAGTTGGAAATATGTGAATGACGTTATTAGTGTAAACCAATTCATTTGTTTTCCATGAAAAATGCTAAAACTATATGGGAACTGTATTGTGCTATGTTTTGCTATTTTCACTTGGTTTTATAATAGGTCATTCCATATTAAGTGATTTTTTGAAATACCAGTTTTAATTTTTCAATTTTAAAAAGTCCTTTAAACAGCAATTGCATTTCTGGGTATATACCCAAAAGAATTTAAAGCAGGTACTCAAACAGATACTTATACACCCCTGTTTATACAGCATTATTTACAATAGCCAAAAGATAGGAATAAACCATATGCCCGTTAACACATCTGTTATGTTATGTTAACAAACATAATGGTATATACACACCATGAAATAAGCATCCTTAAAAAGGAATGAAGTTCTAGTACATGCTATCTACAACAGAGATGAATTTTGAAAACATGCTAAGTGAAATAAGCCACACAAAAAAAAACCTTGTGTGGTTCCTAGAATAGGCAAATACATAGAGACAATAGAACAGATTACCAGGGCCTGGGGGAAGGTGAGGGTGGAGAGTTCATTAATAGGTACAGAGATTTAGTTTGGGATGGTGAAAGAGTTCTCTAGTGGTTGCACAACATTGTGAATGTACTTGATGCCACTGAAATGTACATTTGAAAATGGTTAAGTGATAAATTTTATGTGTATTTAGCACAATTTTTAAAATCCTTTTAAATTCCTATTTCCTTTTGTTTTTTATTTTAATCTGCTGCAGCCTTGTTGGATGATTTGGATAAAGAACTAAACAACTACATTATGCGGTGTAGAGAATGGTATGGCTGGCATTTCCCTGAATTAGGAAAAATTATTTCGGATAATTTGACATACTGCAAGTGTTTGCAGAAAGTTGGTGAGTTAACTTTATGCTTTAAGGCATTGAAAAAGATGAGTTACAATTTTTTTTCTTAACAATCTTCCCAGAGTTTTTTACAACTAAAATTATGTTTTAGGCGTGTAGCCATATTAATATCTGTTAGATTTCAAAAACAAATTTAATATATTTTACTGATTTTTTTACAGAGAGGAAGGGAGAGGGATAGAGAGCTAGAAACATCGATGAGAGAGAAACATCGATCAGCTGCCTCCTGCACACCCCCTACTGGGGATGTGCCCGCAACCAAGGTGCATGCCCTTGACCGGAATCGAACCTGGGACCCTTGAGTCCGCAGGCCAATGCTCCATCCACTGAGCCAAACCGGTTAGGGCTTAACTTTTATTTTTAAGGCCTGTGCAACAACGTGGGTCTCTAATTTTTCTTTAAAAGCTTCTTCTGGTGAATATGTCTCATAATGAATTTGCCATTAATAGGGGCAACTATAGACTGGTGATATCCATAATTAATATTAAACATGATATTGCTATCTGTGTTTTTAGTGTTATAGTCTATATCAATTATATCAATAATATAGTAATATTAGTAGAAGATGCTGAATTTTTTAAAAATGTATTTTATTGATTTTTTACAGAGAGGAAGGGAGAGAGATAGAGAGTTAGAAACATCAATGAGCAAGAAACATCGATCAGCTGCCTCCTGCCCATCTCCTACTGGGGATGTGCCCGCAACCCAGGTACATGCCCTTGACCGGAATCGAACCCGGGACCCTTCAGTCCGCAGGCCGACGCTCTATCCACTGAGCCAAACCGGT
This sequence comes from Myotis brandtii, assembly GCF_000412655.1. NCBI lineage: Eukaryota > Metazoa > Chordata > Mammalia > Chiroptera > Vespertilionidae > Myotis > Myotis brandtii. The sequence continues at coordinate 786,271 of NW_005354021.1, forward strand.
TTCGGCGAAGATGCTGAATATTAATAAATGAGTTACTTGGCTCAATATATTGTCCCAAGAATTTATGGCCCTAGCTTCTATATAACCTTAACTACAGATTGTCTGTCACAATGTTAGTTCTATTGAAGGGGATATTTTGGGCTTTGTGTTGGTGGTGGGTTTTTCTTGTTTTCTTATTTCTTTTATTTATTTGTTTCTTGAGGGAGGTGATGGGGAGAGATTTTACTCTCTAAAATTAAACCTTTACATAAAGAAAATTACTAGGCCAAATGTGTTTGCTTTTTGTTTTTGTTTAGGCACCTTTTGCATTGGCTTATCTCTACCCTTTTTTGGACTGTTTGGTGGTTTTTGTATAATTTATTCAAAAGTGATTCTCCCTCATCCCCTGCAAACATTCCATAGGTGATAGAAAGAATTATGCTTCGGCCCAACTTTCTGAATTACTGCCAGAGGAAGTTGAAGCAGAAGTGAAAGCAGCTGCAGAGATATCTATGGGAACAGAGGTTTCAGAAGAAGATATTTGCAACATTCTGCATCTCTGCACTCAGGTAAACTGCACATAGAGAAACTAGTTGTGGTGATACCAGCACTGTAATAATTTTCTGATGGCAATGATGATTTTTAAACTTATTGTTCACCTGATAAATAAATATGAGGGTGTTCAGTCACTACCTCATCTGATACCATCTTGATTTATATACTTGAAGGGGGAAATATATACTAAAATGAAATTAAGAGTGCTGTCCTGGCCATTATGGCTCAGTTGGTTGGAGTGTTGTCCCATACACTGAAAGGTTGCGGGTTCGATTTCCAGCTGCAGTCTCGGATGTGTGCTGAGGGCAACCGATTGATGTTTCTCTCTCACATGGGTGTTTCCCTCTTGCTTTCCCTTCCCTTCTCTAAAAAATCAATGAACACATGTCCCCAGGTGAGGATTTTTTTTTTTTTAATATATATTTTATTGATTTTTTACAGAGAGGAAGAGAGAGGGAGAGTTAGAAACATCGATGAGAGAGAAACATGGATCAGCTGCTTCCTGCACACCCCCTACTGGGGATGTGCCCGAAACCAAGGTACATGCTCTTGACTGGAATCGAACCTGGGACCTTTCAGTCCGCAGGCCAACGCTCTATCCACTGAGCAAACCGGTTAGGGCGAGGATTTTTTTTTTTAAGTACTAATTTATTTGTGTTTTTGCATTGTCAGAATAATGATTATTAATTCATTAAGAAGGCAGAGAAGGATAGCTTGAGTTACTTTAACTTTTATGTCTATAGCCTGTAGTGATTTTTCCCCCCTTTCCTTTGGAAATAGCTGTACAAGAATCAGAGGGTGACACAAATATCTAATCCTTGGAGGTTTTTAAAAATAACAGTAATAATTGGCTAACAGTTTACATATATATGTTATTATTATTGAATTTCAGAGAGGAAGGGAGAGGGGAGAGATAGAAACATCAATGATAAGAGAGAATCATTGATCAGCTACCTCCTGCATGCCCTCTACTGGGGATGGAGCCCGCAAATTGGGCATGTGCCCTTGACCAGAATCGAATCCGGGACACTTCAGTCCGCAGACCGACGCTCTATCCACTGAGCCAAACCAGCTAGAGCTTGGCTAGCATTTTCAGTTTATTAAGTTGTTTACATAAGTTATGTAATAAAAATCTTCACAGCAGCCCTTTTATAGGAAACAGGTATGCAATGACTAGTTCTATGATAGATATAAGACTCTGAGGTTTTAGACATGTAAATTTTAAATTGTACTCTTAATCATTTATGAGTTAATCATTTTGGTCCTTATACTAGGTGATTGAAATCTCAGAATATAGAACACAGCTCTATGAATACCTACAAAATCGAATGATGGCCATTGCACCCAATGTCACAGTCATGGTTGGAGAATTAGTTGGAGCACGGCTCATTGCTCATGCAGGTGATGATTTTAATGTAATTTGTAATATGGGTATTGAGTATTTTTCTAGCAAGGGTTTTTTTTTTATCTTTAAACTACAGTTATTAAAGAAATTAAATAATAAATAGAGCTAGGTAATATGTGGATGAGGGCTAAGGACCAGTGTTCGATGATGATTTTTACTTGTATGCCTGATTTCCTTTGGGATAATGAAGGCATCTTTAGTCACTACCTCTTCTGAGACACTTGTCCATTGTCAGAAGTTTTGCTGTTAATTAGAATAATCAGATGAATACAGGAGGATGCAATCAGTTAACATTTTATAATAAAAAGTCATCAACTATGGTTACCAGCGGGGGGCTCGTAAGCTGGGTGAAAAAGATGAAAGAATTAAGAGGTACAAATTGGTAGTTACAAGATAGTCCCAAGAAAGTAAAAGAGCATAGGGAATGTAGTCAGTAATACTATAACTATGTATGGTGCCAGGTTGGTACTTAAATATCTGGTGAACATTTTGTAAAGTATATGATTGTCTAACTATTTGTGTAATGTATGTGATTGTTGTACATCTGAAAGTAATACAAAATAACACTGAAGGTCAACTTTAATTGGAAAATAAAATTACCGGCCACCCTGGCTCAATTGGTTGAACATCAATAGTCCTGTATAATGAAGGGCTCCCAGTAAGACTCCCTGTCAGGGTATATACCTGGGTATCGGGTTGAATCCCTGGTTGGGGCACATTCAGAAGGCAATCAATTGATGTTTATCATTCTCTCCCTCCCTCCTCCTAAGCATGTTCTCAGGTAAGGATTATAGAAAGAAAATTTGAAAACTGATTGGATCAAAATTTGAATACTTTTGAGAAATCACAGCAGGTGATGATGCTACAGTCCTGCCCTACTGTATGAAAGGAATACAGTCTGAGAAACTGGTCATTGTTAGGCCATTTCAACATTGTACGAACATCATAGAGTGCACTTACACAGACCTAGATTGTGTAGCCTCCTACACTGCTGTCATATATGTGGTCTATTGTTGACGGAAATGTCAGACTATATAAGCCTTGATCAAGAATGTGTTTCACAATTGAATATGCTGTTGTATATTTTAATATATTTGACATGCAAAAACATTTTAAATAAGGAACTTATAATAAAACTCATGTGTATATGGTGGTATCGTAAAGATGGGTGCTTCAAAAACTATGTAAATGAATACTTTTAAATATAGTAAGGTGTTGGTTCATTATTTTATATTATTGGAGATGTAATGATCCATCACAGATCTTAATATGTCACCTACAGCAAAGTGTTTAAACTAGAATAGATACTTCATTGGTTAAATATGTCATCAAATATCCTCAGTTGTAAGGATAGAATCATTTGGGATGGTTTTGTTGTCTGCACCCAAAATTTCATAGGTTTATCTAAATTTTAGCAGATCTAACAAAGCAGCAACTTTTCATACCCAATTTGTGTACTTATAAGCATATCTCCTCATCCATATCTTAACCAGTGGTAAATAAAAGTGTTTGGAGTTTATCACATGGTTCTATAAGGTGTCCTAATAAGTTTCCATTTACTTTTATGGGATTGTTGTGTGTTTTTTTCATATCTGAAGTATATTTGATATCCAAAATCTCAAAAAACAGAGACTAGATTGAGGGTTGTCTGTAAATACGTATGTTTATATTTATACTAGAGGCCTGGTGCACAAAAATCATGCACTCAGGGGGGTGGTCCCTCAGCTGAGATTGCTAGAGGGTGCAGGCCAGGCCGAGGGACCCCACTGGGGCACGATCAAGGCCCGGGAGGGACTGTGGGAGAACTCCAGGGTGTGTCCGGCCCATTTCGCTCAGTTTCTATCACCTGGACCCCAGCAGCCAAGCTCACCTACAGGTTGGAGCAGCTGCCCCCCTGGTGGTGAGTCATAGTGAGCAGTTGAGGGGCCTTAGCATATTATGCTTTGATTGAACGAACGACCAGACACTTAGCATATTAGGCTTTTATTGTATAGGATCTTGTGGTATGCTAATGGAATGCAAAATAATAAAACCCTTTCTCAGGCAAATATGTAAAAATTGAACAAGCTCAATCTTCAGTTTGTCACAGGCATTCATCATATACTTTTGCTTGTGATGCTAATGGAAGAATCACAAATGCTGAGGCATCAGGGTTTTTAGGAAATTCTAGACTTAGAAAATTTTCGTATTACATCAGATTATTATTCTGGTGGCTGTAATACCAGACTGTAGGTTCTGTGTTTAATGCATGGGACTTTGAAATAATTAAAAAGTGATTGTAGCTACTTCTTTTCTCTTGAAGGTTCTCTTTTGAATTTGGCCAAACATGCAGCTTCCACAGTTCAGATTCTTGGAGCAGAAAAAGCACTCTTCAGAGCTCTAAAGTCTAGACGGGATACCCCTAAGTATGGTCTCATTTATCACGCTTCGCTCGTAGGCCAGACAAGTCCCAAACACAAGGGAAAGGTGAGTTAGAGTTTTCCTGAGGTAGACTTTCTCTTTTTTTTCTCCAAACAACTCATTTTTCCTCATACTCTATAGTATGCAATAAATCTTTCTATTCTCATTAAATAGAGAATGGTGAATTCTTTACATTTAAAAAATGCACTCTGGCCTGACTGGTTTGGCTCAATGGATAGAGCGTCGGCCTGGGGACTCAAGGGTCCCAGGTTCAATTCCGGTCAAGGGCATGTACCTTGGTTGCAGGCACATACCCAATAGGGAGTGTGCAGGAGGCAGCTGATCAATGTTTCTCTCTCATCGATGTTTCTAACTCTCTATCCCTCTTCCTTCCTCTCTGTAAGAAATCAATAAAATATATATTTTTTTAAAAATGCACTCTGTATACTGAAAGAACAGGTTTAAAGAAAGTACTTTTGGTCCTATTAAAGCCATCTTATTTCCTGTGTCATTATTTTCATAGGAATCACCCATTGGTAAGGGGTACATCAAAAGTGTTCACAGTGGCAGGAAACCAACTTAGCATCAATTTTATAACTTTGCGAATTATAAAAAGAAAAGCCCTGTGCAGTGATGTGTCTATTTTGTAGGGCAAATATTTTAAAAGAAACTAAAATTTTATAACATTCAGAGCAAAGTGTTAGCAATAAAGAGTTTGGTAAAATAAAATGTTAATTAGCTTGAAAAGGGGACTGCACTTTTTCTGGTTGTCCTCATGTAGAATTAATATCAGTGAGTAGAAACTAAAGGAGGGCATTAGCAGAATAGTTTGAACTGGTTTTAGACACAACTACTAAAGATCTTTTTATCCACCAAAACGATGGTGGTTAATATTGCAGCAAAGATTTAAATATAAGATAGGTGGCTTGAGTTGTATGATTCAAAATGCTTTTGTAATTCCTGGTTTAAAGAAAATCCTAGCATGAATATTTCTAACTTCAAGTTCTCTATTTAGATTTCTCGAATGTTGGCAGCCAAAACGGTTTTGGCTATCCGGTATGATGCTTTTGGTGAAGATTCCAGTTCTGCGATGGGAGTTGAGAACAGAGCCAAATTAGAGGCCAGGTTGAGGGCCATTGAAGATAGAGGGGTAAGAAACACACCCTGCCTATTGCAGAAGTGTTACCTGTTAAAAGTTAATCAACTATGAGAAGGTTATATACTTAATTCACCTGCTAAACAGTTTTGTTTTTGTTTAATCTTTATTGTTAAAGTATTACATATGTCCCCCTTTTTCCCCCATTGACCTCTTTAAACAGTATTGTGATACATTTCAGTTTTCTTTATGTGTCTACTTTTGACAATTTCCCTTATATTTAATAAGAATTGATGTATTAGAGTATATACTATAAGATCTTATCTTAGAAAATAATTTTTCTTTTCTTAGATAAGGAAAATAAGTGGGACAGGAAAGGCATTAGCAAAAGCAGAAAAATATGAACATAAAAGGTGAGTACATGTGGGGGAGATGGAGGACAGTTCCTGTTTATTTAAATGTTAATTGTTGACAGCACGTTTTTATTGTTGTTGTTATTATTATTATTATTAACTGAAGCACCTCAATGCCATCCCCCCTTTTTTTTGCATTTATAGTTTTTCATATTCAGTCCTGTTTTTTAATCAAATACACACATTTATATTGTTGTAATAAGTACATATTGTATATTTGTTTGACTTTTTTAATATTTACCCTACTCATTTCCAAATATTGATAGTAAATATTTGGCATTCATAGTTCCTGTATAGTATACAATTTATCAAAAAGAAAATTCAGAGTTAAACAACATCTATATTTTTAAAAAGAGACAAAAGAAAAGTCTAAAAATAAAAATGGCTAAGACACATGATTAAGTATTCACACCTAACCGTAAAATTTATAAAAGATATGTGTGGGGAGAGGTGTTCTGGTTATTATTTGAGGTGATGCTTAATACTGACAGGGTTGTGATGATGGAAGTAGAATGAATGCAGGACAGCTTTTCTGAGAAGCAGTTAGATAGTATGCATCAAGAGCCTTAAAAATGTTTCTAGTCATTAACCCATAAATTCTACTTTTAGGAATCTTGTAATTCTTTAAGAATTTTAATAAGAAATGGGTGGGGAAAGCAATATACAGTATATCACAGTTATAAGTATATGTATTTAAATATACACATTCAGAAAAATGGTTTTATTCTGGAAAGAAACCTTATGTATTCAGTATGGACATTAATGTGTGTGTGTGTGGTTTTTTTTAATGTGTTTATTTAATTTAGAGAAAAAGGAAGGGAGAGGGATGGAGAGATAGAAACATCAATGAGAGAAACATCCTGCACACCCCCTACTGGGGATCGAGCCTGCAATCTGGGCATGTGCCCTGTACTAGGAATAGAACCAGTGACCTCTTGGTTCACAGGTTACTACTCAACCACTGGGCCACACTGGCTAGGCATTAATGTTTTCTTTTATAGTTTGTAAATTTTCCAAATTTCTCAGTTGACAAATGTAGATCTTTGTTTTTAAATTACGGTTTTAATTTTTAACCTCTAAAAGTTAGTCATTAGCCTACAACTCAAGAAACAGACGATTCTTTAGCTTGTTTTGTATAAATTTTTAATATTCTATGCTTACAACTTTAAACACATGCACTTAAAACACTAATTATGAGATTTATGTCACAATTTAGCACTCCTTCCATTTTTTTTTCTTTCTGCTACGTTAGAACCAAAGCAATCGTTGGGTTTTAAGGATTTATGCATAGATATATCCCCCTCTTGTTCCTCTACTTTTGGGGCTCTTGAGATGAGCCTTCTGTATTAAACTTGATTGAGATCATTTGGTTTGGTTTGGTTTTCATTGAATTACTTTATATTGTAAAACCTAAATTGATTCAGTTTTTACTTTCCTGGTATAATGATTTGGTGTAAAGAGATTTTTTTCCCCTATGCTGATTGAAATTTATTTATTTATTTGTTTGTTAGTTGATCCTCACCCGAGGATATTTTTTTCATTGATTTTTAGAGAAAGTGGAAGGGAGGTGATGGGCGGGGGGGGGAGATGTGGATATGAGAGAGAATGCATCTTGTATGCACCCCGACCAGGGCCAGGGATCGAACCTGCAACCCAGGACATAGCCCTTAACAGGGAATCAAACCCACGATGCTCTAACTGCCTCACTGGCCAGGGATAAATATTTTTATACACTGTAGTCACTTGATTCAGACTTCATTTAGCTTACCACTTCTCTTGAAGTGTGATTAACCTTCCTGGAAAATATTAAAACACTCTACCTTTTTGGAAACTTAGTTTTCATAAACTGCCCAAAGCCACTAAACTGAAACAGCATTTTATGCTTATGTGTTATCTAATAGCATTTCTTTTAAACCTCTATAGGATTATTTTAGTTACAGATATTTGTAGAGATTTTCTTAAATTCCTTGATTCTTTCAGTGAAGTGAAGACTTATGATCCTTCTGGTGACTCCACACTGCCAACCTGTTCTAAAAAACGCAAGATAGAACAGGTAGATCAAGAGGATGAAATAATTGAAAAGAAGGCAAAAAAAGCTAAGGTTAAAATTAAAGGTTAGTTTGAATTTTTAAATGTCATTTATACTCTTATTCCTTAAGTACAGACTTCATAAGTCTTGGTAAAATTTGTGCCATTGAACCTTATTGTGAAATCATCCATATTGAAAGTTAGTGTTATTTTAATAAGCCATCGTGTTCTCTGAGAATAGTTAGGACATTGTAAAATTTATCAGATTTCATAGGGGTTCATTTCTATGAACATGTGGAATTGTTTATTACACTAAGTATATCAAACCAAAACTTTGGTTTCTACCACATGAACTGTTTTGAAAATCAGCTTAAAATGGAAAAAAAAAAAAATACGCCATTTCTAAATGAGTTATTTAGATCTTTTTGTTACATGGTTAAATGTAGGATTGAGCCAGCCAGAGGTGTTTTTCTCTCTTACATTGAATGGACTAGAGTGCTAATATACTATCAGCCTACCATCTTAGTAATGCTATTTAAAAGGGGCTCTCCAGCCCTGGCTGGCATAGCTCAGTGGTTAGAACATTAGCCTGATCACCAAAGGATTGGGTTTCGGGGTTTGTTCCCAGTCAGGACTAGTGTGGGAGGCAACCAGTTGATGTGTCTCTCTCACATAGATATTTCTCTCTCTATCCCCCTCCCCCCCAACCTTTTTATTCTCTCTGAAAAGCAATGGAAAAAAGTACTCTCAGGTGAGGATTAACTAAAAAAATGAAACGTGTTCTCTAGCTAGGCTGGTGTGTTTCAGTGGTTGAGCATTCACCTATAAACCACAAGGTCACGGTTCAGTTCCTGGTCAGGGCACATGCCAGAGTTGCAGGCTCGATTCCTGGTAGTAGGCATGCAGGAGGCAGCCGATCAATGATTCTCTCTCATCATTGATGTTTCTATCTCTCGAGGAAGGTAGAGGGAGAGATAGATAGAAACATCAATGATGAGAGAGAATCATTGATCGTCTGCCTCCTGCACGCCCAGTATGGGGGCGTGGGGGGTGAGCCCGCAACCCCGGCATGTGCCCTTGGACCGTAATTGAACCTGGGACCCTTTAGTCTGCAGGCCAATGCTCTATCCACTGAGCCAAATCAGCTAGGGCTAAAATTTAAAAATAGTCCTGGCCGAGTAGCTCAGTTGATTAGAGCATCATCCCCATACACCAAGGTTGTGGGTTCAGTCCCCTGTCAGGGCACATACAGGAATCAACCAATGATGTTTCTCTCCCTCTCTCCCTCTCTCTCTTTCTCTCTCTCTCTCTCTCTCTCTCTCTACCCCTCTCCTCCCTCCCTCTTTCTCTTTAAAATAAATATATAATATTTAAAAATAAATAAAAATAACAGGTGCTCTCCAGCCTGGCCGTTGTGACTCAGTGGTTGAGCCATAGATCCATGAACCAGGAGGTCATGGTTTGTTTCCCGGTCAGGGCACATGCCTGGATTGTGAGCTTCATCCCCAGTAGGGGGTGTGCAAAATGCAGCCAATTGATGATTCTCACACTGATGTATGTATCTCTCTGAAATCAAAAGGGGGGTGGGGGCTGGCGTGGCTCAGTGGTTGAGTGTTGGCCTATGATCCAGGAGGTCACTGGTTCGATTCCCAGTTAGGGCACATTCCTGGGTTGCAGGCTTAATCCCCAGTGGGGGGCGTGTGGGAGGCAGCCTATCAATGATTCTCTCTCATTGATGTTTCTTTCTGCCTCTCCCTCTCTGAAATCAATAAAAATATTAAAAAGAAAAAGGAAAAAAAATCTCCAGTATACTAGGCTGTCTTGCAAGTATCCCTTTTTATTAGCTGGACCTATGTTGAGTGCCTACCACATAATCTAGCAAGACAAGCATTAAAGCAATGCCTGGTTTAATTTTTGGTTTCTAAATAGCTCAGTGGTCAAAAGTATACTGTGAACAAATGTGGGCTCCTGCCCTAGATGAAGAAAACATTTAACTCCTATGCTTCTATTTTTTTATTGAACAATAAGGAGATCTCTCAATTCATTAGTAGCTTTTGAAAGCACCAAACTCCAGATATGTATCTTCACTTAGATACCCAATACGCCTTTCAAACTTAACATTTATGGATTCTTGCCACTTCTACTCTGTTGCTTATCTTTGAATTGTGTTCTCTTATAACCCAATGTATTCTTGTAGCAGATCTTCTTGATTCTACTTTGAAAATATGTCCAGAATCTAACCACCTATCATACCTACCACTTCTTAATGTAACAGCCACACTGGCTCTTCTTGTTATTCATTGAACCTGCCATCCACCCCTTTCTTCCAAAATAACCTTAGCATTTGTTCTACCTGGAATATTTCCCTCAGGATTCA
>NW_005354021.1:796637-832581 GCF_000412655.1 Myotis brandtii
GTGGTGGTGGTTGGTTGGTTTGTTTTTGTTAATCCTCACCCAAAGATTTTTTTCCCATTGATTTTTTTAGAGGGAGTGGAGGGGCGGGGCAGAGAGATAGTGAGAGAGACACATCAATTGGTTGCATCTCACAAGACCCCTACTGGGGCTGGGGATCCGATCTGCAACCCAGGCATGTACCCTTGACCGGAAATCAACCTGAGACTTGGGTACACAGGCCGACACTCTAACCACTGGACAACACCAACCAGGGCAAGATTCATTCATTATTCATTTCCTTACTTCTGTTAGGTGTTTGCTTAACTTCTGTGTAAATGTCCACATGCATCACCTTCCTCAGTGTTCCTCTTCCTACTTTCTTTTGTTATTTATTTATTTGATCCCCACCCAAGGATATGTTTATTGATTTTAGAGAGAGAAACATCAATCCGTTGCCTTCCACACACACCCCAACCAGGGATCAAACTTGGAACCTTTTTGTTGCTTGGGACAATCAGTGCTCCAACCGAGTCACACCCACTAGGCCCTTCCTGCTTTATTTTTATCCTTTGCACTGATTCTGTGTAAAAAGGCTGTCCTGATGATAGCTACCTATTACTGAATCTTCCTTCTAATGTGTTAAGTATTTTACATCCTAGTAGTCCATTGAGATGTGCATTGCTGCACTTTATAGATGAGGAAATTGAGTTGACAGAAGTTAAATGACTCACTCAGGGCCACTGCTCAGGTTGAATTAATGCATGTTTTAACTCCATAGCACAAACTCTTAATCATTTCTGATGTGATTCACTATTTTCCCAAAAACAGTGGATTTGCAGATGAGATGATCTGTCTTAATTCTAATTTCTGTGCATAGCTGCATGATCAAGGGTAATTTACTTATCTCTGAGCTTTGTATCATTTGTAAAGTTAGTGGTATTGCACTAGGTAAGTGTTAGTAAACTCTGGATGAATGACAGGAGGAGACTAAGATTCAAAAGGTTTGGGGGGACTCAGGTCTGATACCATGTTAACTGTTATATCTTTATATTTACCCTATTCAGTTGAAGTAGAAGAGCAAGAAGAAGAGGATGAAGAAGGAGTGCTAATGGTGGAAGAACAGGAGACATCTGTGAAGAAGAAGAAGAAAAAGGATAAGAAGAAACACATTAAGGAAGAACCGCTTTCTGAGGAAGAACCATGCACCAGCACAGCGGTTCCTGTATGTTTGTTTTTGATTACTAATACTATAAAAGATTATTTCTCAAAATTAGACTCACTACAAAATGGATTTGCTTTGAGTAAGGGAGAGAATATGAGCTACTACAGATAGCTTTCTTAGAGATGATTCTTATATTTTAAAATGTTAATCTCGCTTAAATTTATTTTTAAGAGAAATAGATCTACTTTGCTATGTATGAGGAAAAATTTATTACCCATACATTTACAACTCTTTCAAAAGCATTCTTGTTGGTTATTTTCAGAGTCCAGAGAAAAAGAAGAAAAAGAAGAAGAAGAAAGGTAATGAGGACTAATGGAAAGGAATCACAGTTGGATCACCTGGATACATCGTGCTTAAGATTCAGTCAAGAGTATGCCAGAGATGCTCCCTAAGATAATCGAGGAGGAACAGAGGTTTAGTGAAACAAAGTGGTTACTCATCTATAGCTTTTCAAACCTACTTGTGTCTTGACATCAACTCTGTTAACTTTATTATGTCATTATTTTTAGTCTTTGTAATACAAATAAAAATATTTTCTTGGTATTTTGAGGCAGTTCTGTGATCTCTATTTTAGGTAGAGAACCTTTGGCCCTTCCTATATTTTATTTGGTGTTTGATGGTTACTGTTTTTGATAAGCATATCTGAAAAGTGAGAGCTGTGAATCATTCATTTGAAACAGCCTTTTGTAAGGCAGTGATTAGATGGACCAATTTAAGAATCTCTGTTTCTCTCGTTCTTTTGGACTTTCATTTTTTTCCTTTTCTGCTATCTTTCTGCCTCTGAATTTATTTAAATAAAGCTGGGTTTTGTGTTAAAAATTTTTAAATTAGGTGAGCAAAAATATTGGGCATCTCTTCAGAAAGAAAGAAATCATGTTCCTAATTTTATTTACTTACTTGCAATTCCAAAAGATAAACAAAATAATTCTTTTTCTTTTTTAAAAACAAAACAAAACATTTTTATTGATTTCAGAGAGAAAGGGAGAGAGATAGAAACACCAATGATGAGAGAGAATCATTGATCAGCTGCCTCCTGCATACCCTACACTGGGGATCGAGCCTGCAAACTGGGCATATGCCCTTTACCGGAATTGAACCTGGGACCCTTCAGTCCACAGGTCGATGCTCTGTCCACTGAGCCAAACCAATTAGGGCACAAAATAATTCTTAATGTAGGCCCTGAATTGTTTCTAAAGTAATCTAAAGGGACTTTTTATAAAGGGTAATACAGACTCATTTTATTAAGAAAGGGGGGTAAAGGGAAAAACAAGCTGAGCAAAAATAATGTTAGTAGGTGTGAGGTATAAACCAGGACATAGAACACCAAAGAGAAATCTTTATTTCTAAAAGATGGTCTTTAATATGTGAACAGCAGCCTGGTTGACAGCCATGTATTATCATGACAGTCACAACTCTCATAGGATTGTTACGTCTTGCATCTCTGTGTATGCCATGGACATCATCCTAAAACCCAATTCAACAAAAGCATTCAAGGGGTTGGGCTAGTTAGAATGATTATATCTTTGAGTTACACCTCCACCGCCTTTTTTTTTTTTTTTTTTTTTTTAATCCTTACATGATATATTTGACTGATTTTGAGAGAGAGAGAAACATCAATTGGTATGCGTTCTGGCCAGGGATCGAACCTGCCACCTTTTAGTGTATGGGACAGTGCTCCACCCAAGCTACCTGGCTAGGGCTCCACTTCTGCTTTTAATGTAATGCTGGGCAAATGAGCCACTCTCACCCCCCACCCCCCATTTTCTATATATAAATAATGGTCAACATTACCTATCATAACTGGTTTATAGAAATTAAGATGATACAAACTTTAAGAGATGTAAATGCATTTCAAATTTAGGTATTTTGATTGAAGTAAATGCTGCATGAAGTACATGTAGCCATCTGTAGACAAATTTCTATAACATAAAGCTGTTTATTTTTCTCCCCAGAGAATGTTGTCGTTTTGCCTCATCCAGTAGTACCCCGACACTTTATTGACTTTTAGATGAATAACTTTTAGATGAAAGTGGTATATGGACTGCCAAGAGCAGTATAGTCAAAGCTTTCTGTCCGAAGCAAAGTAGACTTGGAGAATACTAAGGTCCTAGTCAATTTGAGTTTTCTACAGGCCTGGGGAAAACAAGGTTGAATCACAGAGCCATCAGCTTTTTTTATATACACCCCTTTTTGTTTTATATATTTTTTCCCATCAACAGAGCTCTCAGCTTTAAGTGCCAAAGTCTGAACTGTTTAAAGCACTAACCAAATGGGAAGTTGTGGTTCTTTGTGCTAAAATTGAAGCACCGGTCCTACTGAAGAGCCTTGGGAACGTAGGCTGGAAGGGGAAGCTCGGGTGAATTTTATATACCTAATTTTGATCAGCAAATTTGAAGAATTTTCTTGTGACCGCCACATAAAATAACCCCTGCTTAAAAACTTAACTCATTCTTCATTGCATTCTACACCCTTCTCTTCAAAATTGTAATTTTATATTTTCTGGTTTAAACTAACTTCTATATTTCTCCACTGTCTTCTGGGTCCTCAGTATGCTTACCAAGGCCTTGGCTGAGCCGTTTTCTTCAGAGCCCACCCTCAGAACTTTTTGCAGTTCTCTGTCCACTTGTTGCTTCTCAAGGCCGTAAAGGCCATCTTTTAAGACTTGGCTTTGGCTCATCTTCTGTTCCCCCGCTGTACCTCTATGATTCTGACAAGTGCAAGCTACTCTGTGTTGGCACATTTTCTTAACAGCTTGAAAATTGGAATCTTGTTGAAATACGTGGTGGTGGGTATATGGTTGATCATTGTATTTTTTGTTTGCTTGAAAGTGATCGTAATTAAAAGTCTTATTTTTTTAAAGCAATAGCATGCTACTTATTTTGCTTTAATTCTGAGTTCTTTATCTCTGAAAATTCTAAGATACTTGTACAACAGTCTTGGTCAGCAAGCATTTGAGACACCCACCAGAGACCAGGTACCTGCTAGGTATCCAAGAGAACTCAAAGATGCAGAAGATGTAGCAGCTGCTACCCTCAGGTAGTTCACAAAGTGAACCTCAAACCCTCCAGAGGAAGACGGTCATGTTGCTGTTTCAGTCCCTGCTTAAAGAAGTGGGAATGCAGGGGAGCAGAAGTAGAGATCTCAATAGAAGATCAGAAATACATTTTGAAAGGGAAAAGTGAAGTGCAATTAGAGTTTATGGAAGAGAAATCCCTCTTGCACTATCTGTGAAAAGAGACTGCACACTGAAGAAAGTAGCAGCAGAGACCTACCTCTTGGCAGGTACATTACACTGTGTCCCATATCCCCACCCTGAAACTGCTCTCCCAACGTCCTTTGAGTTTTGGCAATTTGGTGTTCACCTGGAGAACCAGGCTGAACCATAGAAGGAAGTGTAGGTAAGCCATCACATGAATTCTCAGGGCCTCAAAACCTGCCTTCCTAACCTGAGACAAGAAGCAGAGAAGGCCCTGGTTTCTATCAGGGGTAAATGTGTCTGACTCCAGCAAGAGGTGGTCAGATGACAAATGCATCTATTTATATCCTATAATCTGCTGGGTCAGCAACATACTAATAACCAGCAGCCATGATGGAGAAGCCACAAACTGTCAGGATGGGGAGGTCCCTGCACTAGCAGTCAGAAATAATACACATGAAAGTTGCATAAGCCAAAAAGTACTATATAAATTAGTATCCTTGCTGCTGTTATGAGCTGGTTTCATCGTTCATGTCCTTGGACAAGTCAGCATGTGCCTTCTCTAAGCCTTCATTTCTTCATCTACAAGATGGAAATAATTGTTTATCACATTGGGCTCTTGGAAACTCATAATTTATGCAAGAATTTCTTGCAAACTGAACAAGTATAAAGTATTACTCAAAATCTGTTATACTTAAAACGGGAAGACCCAAGAGTTATGTATTGCAGGGGAGAAGTCTCGGAGGCATTAGGGAACCTTCTGTGGTAGCCACCAGTCAGCCATTTACCAGACCCATTTCTCTTGTCTCTGGGAACATAACTAGACTATATTCCTCAGCCTTCCTTGTAGTTAGAGGTGACTGAGTTCGAGCCAATGGAATGGTAGTGGTGGTAACGCACACCACTTGGAAGTCTGGTCCATAAAAATGAAGTTGTCAGGGCCCTATTCTGACCCCTCTATTGATGCAGACTAACAGTAATCTTGGGAGCCAGGTGTTAAGATACAGAAGCTATAAGGTAAAAAACCTGGTGCTCTGAAACACCACCTCTGGCTTGGAGGACAGCTATCCACTAATCAGGAACATCCATTTTGGACATTATAGAAAAAGAAAGAAATTTTTGTTACCGTTGGGTTATTATGTTAGCTTGAACCATGAAATTGCCGATATTTTTTTACCTGTAAAAACGTAATATGATTCAACCTAATATTTTTATTTGTTTCAGCAGCTAGTGTAACCTAAAACGATTTTAGAGAAAGTTTTTTTAAATTATTATTTATCTGTTTGTTTTTCAATATTTTTTTAATCCTCACCTGAGGGTATTTTTCCATTGATTTTTAGAGAGAGGGAAAGACAAGAGAGAAATATTGATTTGAGAGAAACTGATTGGTTGCCTCCTGCACGCACCCTAAAGCCTACATCTGAGGTATGTGCCCTTGACTGGAATCGAACCCAGGACTCTTCAGTTCACAGGCCGACACTCTATCCACTGAGCCAAAACGGCTAGGGCGAGAAAGTCTTTTTTTTAAAATCCTCACCCATGTTGAGAGTAAAGGAAAAATCAATTGCTTCCTACACACCCCCTGAGGACCCTCAACCTAGATATATGTCCTGACCGGAGTCAAACCCATGACCTTTTGATAAATGGGACG
Organism: Myotis brandtii; assembly: GCF_000412655.1. Taxonomy (NCBI): domain Eukaryota; kingdom Metazoa; phylum Chordata; class Mammalia; order Chiroptera; family Vespertilionidae; genus Myotis; species Myotis brandtii. The sequence goes on from NW_005354021.1 coordinate 802,686, forward strand.
ATGCTCCAACCAACTGAGCCACTTGGCTAGGGCTTAGAGAAAGTCTTTTAACAGCTATGATACTGGCTATTTGTTTTGTTTTATTTTTTTATTCTTTTTAAAATTGATTTCAGAAAGGGAGAGAGATAGAAACATCAATGATGATAGAGAATCATTGATTGGCTGCCTCCTGCACATCCCCCACTGGAGATTGAGCGCACAACCCAGGCATGTGCCCTTGATCAGAATCAAACCCAGGACCCTTCCGTCCGCAGGCTAATGCTCTATCCACTGAGTCAAACCAGCCAAGGCCTATTTGTCTTATTGTTTGTTTTTTTCCCTGTGGAGATCATGAGGGATATATCTTTTTTTATAGCTTTGTGGTTCACCACCGTAATCATGCCTTTTTCACTAAAGAGCAAAAATAAATGAAAAAATTACTTGAGATTTATCAGTTCCCCACACATGCCCTCCCTTAGTCCCCAGTTACTAATCACTATACTTCAGGCTGAGAAATCGCCCCATGGTTTTGAAGGTATTGTGGCGGTTGGGAGTGAATATGCACATCCCCCACTGGAGATTGAGCGCACAACCCAGGCATGTGCCCTTGATCAGAATCAAACTCAGGACCCTTCCGTCCGCAGGCTAATGCTCTATCCACTGAGTCAAACCAGCCAAGGCCTATTTGTCTTATTGTTTGTTTTTTTCCCTGTGGAGATCATGAGGGATATATCTTTTTTTATAGCTTTGTGGTTCACCACCGTAATCATGCCTTTTTCACTAAAGAGCAAAAATAAATGAAAAAATTACTTGAGATTTATCAGTTCCCCACACATGCCCTCCCTTAGTCCCCAGTTACTAATCACTATACTTCAGGCTGAGAAATCGCCCCATGGTTTTGAAGGTATTGTGGCGGTTGGGAGTGAATATCCCCAGAAAGTGCCACCCTTGCATGCACATTATTTTGAGATGAAAACAATTAAAACCCAACAAACTCAAGAAGAGTTCGTTACCTCCCCTTTACCTACCTAAAGAGATTCAGACAGAAAAACCTGCTTCAGGAAGGGAAATAACATTCACTTTGACACAGTATGTTCCTTAGATTCCCCTTTGTGGCCCATTGTTTCTGGGTGGCCCTGCAAGAATTTATTTACCGATGTTTGCTCTTTCTCATCTACCTGTGAATTGCCTACTGTCTTCTTAGTCCAAAATGGCATATATACCTCATTTTGCCTCATTGGAATGCTCATGCTTACGTGAATTCCCTATGTGCATGAATTAAAATTTTATTTTCTCTTGTTAATCTGCTGCATGTCATTTGACTTATTTGACCAACTGGAAGAACTAAAGGGGTGAGGGGGTAGTTTCCCTGGCCCCAACAGTATTAAGGTCTCATCCTCATTTTTTAAAAAATATATTTTTATTGATTTTTTACAGAGAGGAAGGGAGAGGGATAGAGAGTTAGAAACATTGGTGAGAGAGAAACATCGATCAGCTGCCTCCTGCACACTCCCTACTGGGGATGTGCCCAAAACCAAGGTACATGCTCTTGACTGGAATCGAACCTGGGACCCTTCAGTCCGCAGGCCGGCGCCCTATCCACTGAGCCAAACCGGTCAGGGCTCATCCTCATTTTGGTGACAGAAAATAATTCCAGCTTCCACCTGTTTAATATATCAGAGAAACATAATGTTTGTGAAATGCTAGATTGGAGACAAAAGAGTTGTCCTACGTATTAATGCAAATGACCTGATTTGATCTTAATTTTGCCCTGGCTGCAGACTGAAGGGTTCCAGGTTTGATTCCGGTCATGGGCACGTGTCTGGGTTGCTCACTCAATCCCCAGTGGGGGGCGTGCAGGAGGCAGTCGATCAGTGATTCTCTCTCATCACTGATGTTTCTATCTCTCCCTCTCACTTCCTGTCTGAAGTCAATAAAAATATATATTTTTAAAATGATAGGTAATTTCAAAGAAAGCATTAAGAGATGTTAAGATTTTCTATCATTCTCCACTTGTTCTAGACGTGCTTTTATTCCTTTCTCATAGTCTTCCTCAGCACCATCTCTTATCAGTGCTTAAGACTGGGTTTTCTTTCCTCTTCCCAAATCACAGATGTTTTCCCACCCTGTGAAATCTAATGACTGGCCAGAGCTTTACTGCATTGTATTCTTCTGAAGGAAATCCTTTTCTTAACTGCCAGGAATTCAAGGCTCCAAACTGGGAAAGGGAGGGCTGGGGAGGTTGGCATACTGCCAGGTCATTGCCTTCTTTTCCCTTTAGCCATCTGCAGGCGACTGGCTGGAGCCCAAGGGTGAAACCACAGCCTCCCAGGGCTGGAAGGGACAGACTGTCAGGGATCCTGGGTGGTTTGAGACCAGTCATTTCTACTCTATATAGTCAGGACCTCTCGTAAACCACAGCCTCGCCTGACTTTAATGCCTTCAAAAGGAAGAAATCACATAAATGGTTTATCACATATTAAAAACAGTACAGTATCATAAAGCTTTCCATCTAAACCAGAGTTTGGCACACTTTTTCTGCAAAGGACCAGTAAATATTCTAGATTTTACAGAGCATACGATCTCTAATACAACTACTTAACTCTGCCATTGTCGCCATAGACAAATGAGCGTGGCTGTGTCCCAATAAAACTTCATTTGTGGACACTGAAATTTGAATGCCATGTAGTTTTTACATGGCACATAAAAGAATTCTTTTTTCCCTAGCCATTTAAAAATGGAAAAGACATTCTTAGCTCATGGTCCATACAAAAAAAGTCAGCTGGCTATAGTTTGTTGACTTGATCTAAACCACTGGTTTTCAAACAGCTTTGGCAAGTCCTCTGAGGGAAGAAAGAGCTGGCAGACATGGGCAGCCCCCACTCAGGCTTCAGTAGGCCCCATTCCTCTTTTCGCTCTTTCACACATTAGGCTCCCAGGTTCTGTTTTATTAAAAGGAAAGGTTCCACAGCCAAAAGTGTAAAAGTTGCTGATCTAACCAGAATCCCCTTTTCTGCAACTGCAGCCCCGTTTTACGTTTTTCCTCAGTGGAGATGGAGCATGGTATGTTATCTAGTTCATTTTAAGGTTAAGCCTGGTCCTTTCATACACATCCTAAGTCTGTTATGTTATTCCAAACCTTTACTTTTTACTCATGATCTTTCTCTCCAAGTTCTCAAAAGTCCGAAAATGCCCGGCTGGCGTGGCTCAGTGGTTGAGCGTTGACCTATGAACCAGGAGGTCAGGGTTCAATTCCTAGGCCAGGGCACGTGCCCGGGTTGCGGGCTCGATCCCCAGTGTGGGGTGTGCAGGAGGCAGCGATCAATGATTCTCATCATTGATGTTTTTATCTCTCTCTCTTTCCCTTCCTCTCTAAAATCAATAAAAATATATTTTTTTTAGTCCTAAAATATTCCACAAAGTGAAATAATAGATCAGAGGAAAGAGTACCTTTCTCTCTTCCAGCATATTTTCTCTGTTGCACAGGGTGGCCAACAGCACTTTGGCCAGAGGGAGAGCCCACATTGTACTAGAATAAAGAAACAAGTGGCAAAGCCAAAAGAGTGTTTGGAATCTGGTCTGAGGACAAAGAGAGTCCCTCCCTGGGAACAAGAAGTCCTGAGGTCAGAATCCAGAAACACCTTGAATGGGTAGGAAGCATTCTGGGAAGTTGGTAAGAGAAGCAATTTAGGATCGGTGCCCCAGGCAACACAGGGGTGCCTCAAGATGCCTACTTTATCTATAATAATAAAAGCGTAATATGCTAATTAGACCAGATGTCCTCCCAGACTTCCTTCCTTCCCGACAAAGCAGCAGCAGCAGCAGCAGCAGCAGCGGGCGGGGGTGAGGCAGAGGTGGCAGAGGCCTGTGGTGGCGGGCGGGCGGGGGCCAGGGCCAAGGCCCTTGCACGAATTTCATGCATCCGGCCTCTAGTATACAAATAATACATATTCGCCACAGAGAAAAAATTATATGAAAACTAAAGAGAATTAAATCACCCGTAATCCTGTTGTTACAAGCGGAGAGAGGTCCTCATCCCCACCTGTTGCTCTTGGGAGTGGACAGTCCAAGAAAAAGAATTTTCTGAGACGTGCACAGGAGAGTGAGTGGTTTTTATTTGTATGGAATTAAACCCCCGAGTTTCCCAAAGTCCCATTTCCCTCAGTCCCGCCAGAGAAGTCCCATTTTGCTTTTAAAAGAGCTAAAATAGAAACCAGTGTCTGAGTTTCTGTTCCATGCTGAAGCGGTCTGATCCAGCACCACGCTAGCTTCGTTTGTGTTTCCAGCTGCAGTCCATCAGTCCTTCCCGTGTGGGGTCCGCCCGGCAGTGGCGAATGCAAGGGAGCCAAAAGCAACAAGAGAGACAACGCCTTTGTTAAGGGGATTAAGTACCCCAACATTTTCAGGCTTGCAGTGGCTCCACCCATTCTGGCCAATGAGCTCTGTTCTCAGGTGTGATTGATAGGTAAGTACCTTCCCCAGGTTGCCTAGTGGAGCAGCTGCCCGAGGGTGTGAGGTCGGCAGTTGGAAGGGAAAGCGGAGTTCAGGGAGAGTTTTGTTGCTGATATTTGTGTCTTACAAGATGGGAGAGAAAACCAATCAGGGTAAAATGTAAACAGTTGGTGGATTTGAGTAACGTATGTGTAGGAAAAGCTACTCCCTCCAAAGAAAAGGGAGCCATCATATTACTCCCCTGCTTGCAACTCTAATGGCTTCCCATGATAAGAAACGGAAAACCCCTTATACAGCGGTTCTCAACCTGTGGGTCGCAACCCCTTTGGGGGTTGAACGACCCTTTCACAGGGGTCGCCTAAGACCATCGGAAAACACATATATAATTACATATTGTTTTTGTGATTAATCACTATGCTTTAATTATGTTCAATTTGTAACAATGAAAATACATCCTGCATATCAGATATTTACATTATGATTCATAACAGTAGCAAAATTACAGTTATGAAGTAGCAACGAAAATAATTTTATAGTTGGGGGTCACCACAACATGAGGAGCTGTATTAAAGGGTCACGGCATTAGGAAGGTTGAGAACCACTGCCTTATTAGGACAGACAAGGACCCTGCGATGGGCCCTGCTTATCTCTCTGGCCTTTCTCCTTTCATTCCATTCTTCGACCTCAGCCTTCCAGAGGAGAGTACTTTAGCTCATTTCTGCCTCAGGGCCTTAGGACTTTGGCTCCCTCTATCTGAATACCATACCCCTACCTTCAGCCCACAGGGCCGAAGTATGCAAATCACGCCCCCCAAAGGAGGTCCTTCTCCAACCATCTTTCTAACATTTCTCACCTCCTTGTACCCAAAACTCAGCCGTATCGCCAGGAGACTGTAAATCCCAGGAGCACGTCACCCTACACCCTGCACCTGCCATTCAGCCTAAAAGGACTTGCTCAATAGCTTTGAAGGAATAAATGAACAAAGAGGAAGGAGACGGTGGCCACAGAGCGCGTTAGTGAAGGAAGTGGAGCAGCAAGGACGGCGAGGTCTGGGTAAGAGTGGGTGTGGGTCCCTGAAGTGCAGTGGAGGCAGCTCTCCGAGCTGTGAATGGAGACAGTAGATGTCTATGAGTACAAGGCAATATGTGACACAGGAGGAAAAGACAGTTTCTATTGTTTCCCCATTTCCCTCCCATCCTTGGGAGCTGGAAGAGGAGCTGCCAGGGATTACGGCATTTGCTTCTACTCCTTCTTGGAAACCATTAAAGCTGCATGTGAATCTTTGCTGCGCTCCTAGAAGATAGAAACTAGAAAATAGCCCAGGGAAGCCAAAATCCTGACTTTGATTCATAAACACGTTTTTTTAAAAAAAGAAAGGAAGGAAGGAAGAAAAAGAGAAATGGTGGTGATGACCCCCAACCATCGTCAAGAAAGCTCTTGGACTTTCACTGGTTTGGTATTAATGGAAGCCTTTTATCTTCAGAACTTTGTACTGTTCTGCCAAGCAGAGGGAGGGAAAATGCCGACAGCTCTGTCTGCATAATCACCCCCTGCCCGCCCTCCCCGAATTCGGAGCTCCGCTGGAGGCTCAGCCTGCTGGCTCTCAGAGGCCCCAGGCGAGCATGAGAAATCAGTGGGAAAATGTTCCTTTAGATGTCAAATCGGCAGCTCCTACCAGAAAACAGAGCCAGATGAAGAAAGCCGCAGGCAAGGACAGGCAAGCCCTTATGTTGCTTCTGTGAACATTCGAATAATTTCCTCACAAATGCTTAGCCTGGAGTTTTTAGACCAAATGCTAATATGTTCTACCCTAAAACACAATTTACAAAATGAAGGGATCCTTTCCCAGGGCATCTCACCGTTACTCTTATGCCTCTTTATCTCTTGGTAGGACCATTTTCAAGGGAGAATAATTTATTTAAAAGTATATTTTACAATATATGGCTTCCTCCAAAGAATTACCTTTTCTCCCATTTTCTATAATAACTTTTTTAAACAAAAGTTTTAATTTTTGAATGATTTTAGATGTACGGAAAAGTTACAAAGATAAGACAGTGCCCATAAACCTCTCACCCAGCTTCTCCTACTGTTAACATCTTATATTATTCTGGTACATTTATCACAACTAAGGAACCAACACTGGCCCGTTATTATTAACTACTAAAGGCCCGGTGCACGAAATTTGTGCATGGGGGGTGGATGTCCCTGAGCCCGACCTGCACCCTCTCCAATCTGGGAGCCCTCAGGAGATGTCCTACTGACGGCTTAGGCCCACTCCCCGTGGTTCTCTGCTCTCTGCGGACCTGCCTGCTCGACGCCACCGCAGGCCCTGGTGTCTACTCTCTGCAGGGGCCTGCTTGCCCCTCGCCTCCACAAAGAGGGGCAAGCAGCACCCTGCTGTCTGCTAACCGCGGGGTACTGGGGCGCTGCTTGCCCCTCACCCCCACGGCAAGGGCTTAAAGGACTGGGGGACTCCAGTGGTGCTGAGGGGACTGGGTGCTGCCATCTTGTGGCTATGGGCGCCGCCATCTCTGTGGTGAAGTGACGGTCAATTTGCATATTCCGTCTTTATTAGATAGGATTCGTCCAAGAGTAGGCCTTTCTTCCCCCAGCTGCCAGCACCAGCTTCCCTCTGGCACCCGGTTTCATCCGGGAGGTTGTCCAGAAGGACATCCGGTCTAATTAGCATATTATGCTTTTATTATTATAGATCAAACTCCACATTTATTTGGATTTCATTAGTTTTTACCTAAGGTTTTTTTTTTTTTCCATTTCAGATTTCATCCAGAAATACCATATTACATTTAATCATCAAGTCTCTTTAGGCTCCTCTGGCTGTGACAGTTTCTCAGATTTTCCTTGTTTTTTGATGACCCTGACAGTTTTGAGGAGTAGTGGTCAGAGTTTATACTGTCCCTCAAAGTAGGATTGTCTGGTGTTTTCCTCACAATCAGGTGGCCATTGTGGGCTTTTGGAAAGCACACCTCCGAGGTGTGGTGCCCTTCTCATCATGCCAGGGGTGGACGACATTACAAGGCATCCCTGGGGAAGTTCACCTTCATCATTCGGTTAACGCCGAGTTTGCCAGGTTTCTTCACTATAGCGTTACCATTTCTCCCTTTCTGTAATCTATTCTTTGGAAGCAACTCACTAAGTGTAGCCTATTCTCAAAAAGGTGGAGGGGCCTGAGGTGGGGTCGTGGGGGAGTGGAGACTAAGCTTATCTCCTGGTGAATGTACTAAATGGAATTCTTCTGTCAGGAAGATTTGTTTCTTCTTCCTCATTCATTCATTCATCTATATCTGTGTGGATTTATATTAATTTTTACTTTGAGTTATAATCCAACACTGTTATTAATTTTTGAAATAGAAATTTTTAGGGGTGAAATAGGCAGGTTTAGGGAATTTTTTAAATTAAGGGGGTCCATAGAAAAAACACAGGGCTACAGAGTTGCAAAAGGTTACATTTCCATAAGACAAGGGAGTTGGGAGAGGCAGCAGTTACATTTCCAAAAGATAAGGGAACTGGGAGTAGCAAAAGGTCTATATTTACAAAATAAAGAAGGAGGAAGAAAGCCCAGAGGGAATAGGAGAACAATGAGGGAGGAGGGCCTCACATGTCCCATGTGAGGTTCGACCTTTGAGCTGAGGAGTTGCTATAGTGACCAAATCAGAAGGGGTAGTGACCAATCGAAGGGGATATCGAGGCACAAAAAACTGCAGACTTTATAAACCGTGAAAAAAGGAACTCAGTGGGACTCTTTCTCCCTCCCCAGTCTGTGCTGTGTGACTCCCCCTCCCCACGTGGGAGTCTGTGCTTGTCCTTCAATAAATTTCCACCTTTGCTGTACATCTTCTGTCTGTGGTTTCATTCTTCGACTCTGATGGACAAAGAGCCCAGGGAAGCCATCCTGCCCAGGGGAACGCCATGCGCTCCAGTCCAAAAATCCCGTATCATGATGTTACTCAAATGGTTCCATCTCTTGCTACCTGGCATTCTTTCAGGTTGGTCCTTTGGGCCCCTTGACATGCTCTTGTCCTTATAAAAACATACAAATGAAAGATAACCAGTTATCTTCTGAGGCACTTTATTCTTTTTATTTTTGCAGTTTATTTTTTGTTTTGTGTGTTTTTTAATCTTTATTGTTAAAAGTATTACATATGTCCCCCTTTACCCCCATGAGCCCCCTCCCTCACCATCCCACTGTCTGCACCCATGGGTTATGCATATAAGCATACAAGGTCTTTGGTTGATTACCTCCCACCCACCTACCCTCTCCCACTTTCCCTCCGAGATTCCGCACTCTTGAGGCACTTTATTTTTAACATTACATACAGTGGAACTGGCATTGATACTAATCTTAAAAGCAAATTGGAAAAAAAAAAAGCAAATGGGGGGGAAGAGAGGAGAGGGGAAAAAAGCAAATCGAGGTGCTAAGCGATCAAGACTGATTGAATAATGGTGATTTCAAAGTAAAAGAATAAAGATAGTGTTTTACCTTTACAACAGCATCTGAGACTGTTCAAAGCATTTTTGAGTCCATTCGTTTTTCAGCCCTGACTAAGGTAGTGAGGAGTAACAGTAAGGACATGAAGGCTCAGAAAGCATGTTTTGCTCACTAGTCTCAGGATCACTTTCCTAACTGGCAGAGCTGGACTAGAATCCAGGCATCTCAGTTGGGTCTAGCATTCTTTTCATTGCACTTCTAGAATAAGCCTGACCCTCAGGGTGGCATGAAGAGAGACTTTCAAAAGAATCCACAGGAAGAGATCTATCCAGTAACAGAAAAATCAAGGCAAAGATTATGAAAAATTATAGTGTTCTGAAAAACAAAGGCCCAAACCATCTAATGTTGGATGGTTGTTTTTGAATTCCCTTAATTCCCCATCAAGTTGGGTCCTGCACAGACAGTCAGGTTCACTCTTTGTTTATTACTTGGCTTGAGTCACTAAGTCAAGTTGATCACAATGTGCAGCCTAAACACCTGAGGGCTGATTTCTTCCCACCTCTTCTTTGGGATGAAAATTTCTCAAGTGAGTAGGTGTTATTTGCCAAGAGAGAACTTCACTTAAAAATGCTTAACAGGGAGTGATGAGTCCTAGTTTCTTTTTCTCATGAAACTTTTCAGTAATTAAGTAGGAAAATTTTGTTTAAAAAATTGTTTTAAATTATAACTCATTTAAGTTAAACTCTGTATTTTTTGATCATTGTTAACTTCTTTTTATTTTATCATAGCATTTTCAAGAGTTCTTTAAGTTAAATCATTAGGAGGTTGGCTAGAGTGTTTCTCTGAGTAATATTGTTCTACAAAGTGTATATGAATAGTATATTTTCTGGGCCCTTGAAAAAATGTAGAATGTGTGAGAATATTTTCTGTTGAATGGCATATGACAAATAGCTTAGCTGGGTATAGGATTCTTGGATCACAATAATTTCCCCTCAAATTTTGTGGATATTACTTCACTGTCTCTGGTACTTGGTGTTAAAGAGGAGAAGTGTGATGATATTTGATTAATTTTCTATGAGGTAGATAGCCTTTTAAATAAAATATCTCAGTATTTGTCAGATTCCTTTTTTCTACCCTTAAATTTTTTAAAAAATTCTGATTATAAAAGTAAGATTGGAGGTTATAGAAAATTTAAAGAAGAAAATTAAACATAATAATGAACCTACTACCTCTAGATAACTATTACTGTATTAAAATACTAGTACACTAAAAATAAGGTAAGATAATATATATATAATTACATACAATAGAGAAAGTTTTGAAATTATATGAATTTATAAACAATTCTAACTGCTTTAAAATCTGAACAATTTATTTGAAAGACAATGGTTCTTAAGATTTGCAGCTATGGAATTTCATTGAGAATGTGATAAAATATGAACTCTCCAGAAAATGCAGTATACACATTCCTCCAAAATTCTGCATACAATTTCAAAGATTTCATGAAGTTCGTCTATATATTCCAAGTGAAGGAGTGTTGGTAATAATGACTAACATCTATTAAGTAATCTCTATGTACTAGGGCCCAGTGATAGCGAACCTTTTGAGCTCGGCGTGTCAGCATTTTGAAAAACCCTAACTTAACTCTGGTGCCGTGTCACATATAGAAATTTTTTGATATTTGCAACCATAGTAAAACAAAACATCCATGATGAGAGAGAATCATTGATTGGCTACCTCCCGCAAGTCCCCCGCTGGGGATCGAGCCCACAACCTGGGCATGTGCCCCTGACTGGAATCGAACCTGGGACCTTTCAGTTTGCAGGTTGACACTCTATCCACTGAGCCAAACTGGCTAGGGCAGGAATCCAGATTTAATAGTGGCCACTAAAGTTTGGAGACACTGTACCATTAACAGAGGGCTAAAAGAAGAGGGCTTTGAGGTCTGTATATCGACACCAAGTGTTGGTAATTTTAAAACAGCACTCAATTATTCGGAAAATGCTCCCATGGAGTAGTCAAGTATATACATCTTTCCTTGAAATTGGAATCCAGATTCAATAGTGGCCACTACAGTTTGGAGACAGTGTACCATTAACAGAGGGCTAAAAGAAGAGGGCTTTGAGGTCTGTATATCGACACCAAGTGTTGGTAATTTTAAAACAGCACTCAATTATTCGGAAAATGCTCCCATGGAGTAGTCAAGTATATACATCTTTCCTTGAAATTGGAGAAATGGACCTAAAGGACAGAACATGAAAACGGAAGGCAGCTAACTGTAAGCACTGGCTCCTCCTACTTGGTTGGTAATGCTCTCCCCTGTTCATTCGGTCCTGTGACAGCCTTCTGCCTGACTCTCCAAGGTTACTATTGGGTCTGTTTCTAGAGTTTGGAGATGTTCATTCATGTTGATTTTCTGGCTGGTGAAAAGTTTATGGCTTGGAAGACAAAAATACAACGAAATAGCCCTGGCTGGTTTGGCTCAGTTGGTTGAGCGCCGACCCATGCACCAAAGGGTTGCCTATTCGTTTCAGGTCAGGGTACATGCCTGGGTTGCTGGCTAGATCCCTAGTGAGGGGTGTGCAAGAGGCAACCAATCAACGTTTCTTTCTCTCCCTCTCTCTTCCTCTCTCTCTAAAACAAACAAACAAACAAAACAATGAAATATAAGATTGGATTAACTTTTTTGTTTGTTTCACTAATCCTCACAGGAGGATTTTTTTCCATTGATTTTAGAGAGTGTGGAAGGGAGGGAGTAGAGGGGAGAGAGAGACACACATTGATTGCCTCCCTCACATGCCCCGATCAGGGCTGGGGATTGATCCTGCAACCCAGGTACATGCCCTTGACGAGGAATCGGACCTGAGACCCTTTGGTGTGCAGGCCAATGCTCCAACCACTGAGCTACCGCCCAGGGCAGATTAACTTTTATTTTTAAATGATTAGTTAGAAAGGTACACCATCACTGATAATATAGGAAGACTTACACTACTGGTGCAAGTAAACATACATGCTGTAGCAGTTTGCAAAGAAAGGGAAATGCTTGTCACAAAAGGTTTTTGTCAGCTAACACCAGCTAACCCCTCAAATGAGTTTCCTTGTGTGAAACATTATAAAGGTATACTTTTATAATGTTTACCTTTATAATGTTTCACATGGTGTTTAATGCAAGTATGCTAAAATGAACCCTAGGTGCATGGGCTGCATTTGGTATTAGATGATATAATAGAGAGTAATTCTCAGAATTATAATTTTGGCCAGGCAGTTAGTGTTAAGTCAAACAGTTATAAATACCTGTTTGCATTACATTAAGAGATATTTTACAGCCCTAGCTGGTTTGGCTCCGTGGATAGAGTGTCAGACTGCAGACTGAAGGGTCCCTGGTTCGATGCCAGTCAAGGGCACATGCCCAGGTTGTGGGCTCGATCCCCAGTAAGGGTCGTGCAGGAGGCAGCAGATCAGTGATTCTCTCTCATTTATTTTATTTATTTATTTTTTTTGGTGTTTCTATTTATTGACTTTAAAATTCATCATCCAAAGAAAGTTAATACATGACTGCTTGGTAGCAAGAGAAACACAATCTAAGACCGCAATGACCCACCCACCCCAAACAAAAACAGAACCAAACAAACCCCATCTGAAACCAGACCTTTGGAGCGGTAGCTGAAGCAGCGAGGGGGCTGGGGCTCAGACTGGCTTCTGTGGTCCAGGGGCAGGGGAGAGGCTGCCCTCGAGTGATTCCCAGTTGAAGAGGCCATGTCCAGCCCCTCGGCTTTGGGCATCTTTCCTGGAGGGGCTGCCCCTGGCAGGAGGGGTGTGGAGAGAGGGATTCAGTGGTCAGAGTGAGGGGGCTCCTAGGTCCACCCTCCTACGGTGACCGCATGTGCCAGTGCATGAGACACAGTCTCTCTCGTTATTGATGTTTCTATCTCTCTCTCCATCTCCCTTTCTCTCTGAAATCAATTTAAAAAATTTTTTAAAAAGAGATATTTTACAAAATAAGATATAGAATTTGTGTATTAACTAAAATGTCCTGCTGTTTGACTTTGTACCATACTATCAGGCATAAATAAGCAGGAATGAGCATAGTACAAATAGGCATGAATTAAAGTCTGTCACTTGGCCCATAGACATAAAATGGGAGGAAAGTTTTCAAGGTAGTGATGATACATTGTGCTGCAACATCTGATTCACAATCTGGTTTCTGGATGTGGGCACAGCACTAAGCTACGTTTATATTTGAAACTAACAATTCCCTGTAGGTAGTAAACAAATATTATAGTGTTTCACATCTTTTATGCCTAATTAGACAGAAAATTCTGTATCTTTTTGCAGCCTGTTTTTAGGCCACAAGGTTGAAGTCAGTAAAGGGGATTTGAGAGGAATTTGTTGGTAATATAGGTAGAGCAAAAGTCCTACAAGAAATCATAAGTAAATATATTAATAAACTTTGAATGAGCTCTGGCCAGTGTGACTCGGTTGGTTGGGCATTGTCAGGAGGTTGCCTTTTCAATTCCCTGTCAAGGGCACATGCCCACGTCTTGGGCCCGATCCCCAGCAGTGGGCATGCAGGAGGCAGCCCTATTAATGTTGTGCTTTTGCATTGATGTTTACCTCTTCCCCCCTTTCCCTTCCTCTCTCTAAAATCAATAAACTATTCTTTAAAAAAATATTTTTAAATGAGAGCAGTCCTAGCTGCTGCTTTTATGCAAAAAATTGACAAGCTGATCCTAAATTTTATATGGAAACGAAAGGGTTTCAGTAAAGCCAAAACAATCTTGAAAAAGAAGAACAAAGGTAGGATTCACACTTCTTAATTCCAAAACTTGCTGCAAAGTAACAGTGAATCAAAACTGTGTGGTGCTGGCACAAGCATAGACATGAAGATCAATGGAAAGGAACTGAGAGTTCAGAAATAAACCCATACATGAAAGATCAGTTGATTTTTTACAATGATGCCAAAACAGTTCAATGGGAAAAGAGTAGTCTTTTCAACTAATGGTGCTGGGATAAATAGAAAACCACATGCAAAAGAATGAAGTTGGACCATACTACCTCACACTATACTATACAGAAATTAACTCAAAATGGACCAAAGGCTTAAAAATAAGAGCTAAGCCCTAGTTGGTTTGGCTCAGTGAATAGTGTCGACCTGTGGACTGAAGGGTCCAAGGTTCGATTCCAGTCAGAGGCACATGCCTGAGTTGTGGGCTCGATCCCCGGTAGGGGGCATGCAGGAGGCAGCAGATTGATATATCTCTCTCACATTGATGTTTCTCTCTAAAATAAAGAAAGAAAGAAAGAAAGAAAAACACACACACACACACACACACACACACACACACACACACACACTAAATCCCTAACATACAAAGATCTCATAAAATTTCAGGAAAAAACAATGTTGTGGGAAATTTTCCAAATTGCATAAAGAGGCAATCCTCAAAAGAAGTAAAAAAAAAAAAAATGACTAAGGAAGAGGAAGAAATGCCCAACATCATTTACAGAAATGCAAGCTAAAACCACAGCAGGTTATTATTTTTACCTATCCAACTGCCAAAGCTTTTACAAATTCATAAATACCCAGTGTTAGTCAGAATGTTAGGAAACAGGCACTTTTGATGGCAGTGTAAATTAGTACAATTGTTTTTGAGGGCAAAATGCCTTTAGTTATTAAAATTAAGTGCTTACTAGACTTGGATCTAGTTGTTCTTTTTGAAGTTCAACACAGAGAAATTCTAACACAAATAGGCACAGATGTGTATAACAAGGATGCTCACTGGAAATTAGAAACACGTGTCCTTCATAAGGTGCTCAAGTAAATAATAAGATTATGTAGCCACTGAAAAGAAACAGTTCTATATGAAAATATGTTCAGGATAACTTAATGGGAAAAATAAAAAGCAAGTTGCAGGAGGTATAGGGACTAGGGAGGCAAGGCCAAGGGCATAATACTTAAGGAAGCACTCACTGTTAGCGTGGTAGGGGTGCAGGTTTGGTCCCTGAGAGTGAATGCCTCCTTAAATTTTACATCCTAGTCCAGGGGTGGGCAAACTTTTTGACTCGAGGGCCACAATGGGTTCTTAAACTGGACCGGAGGGCAGGAACAAAAGCATGGATGGAGTGTTTGTGTGAACTAATATAAATTCAAAGTAAACATCATTACATAAAAGGGTACGGTCTTTTTTTTTTTAGTTTTATTCATTTCAAATGGGCCGGATCCGGCCCGCGGGCCGTAGTTTGCCCACGGCTGTCCTAGTCTCTCTTCTCTTCTTTCTCATTCTAATCTCAGCTCTGCAATATAGTGTGTATAAAATAACCCCATATTTTTAAATAATAATTACATATATAAATAAGTATAATTAAGTTGGTACAAAATTTTTGGGTGGCATATACATATATATGTGTATACATATATGCAATATATATACATATGTATCTATATATTAGTTATATTATATACTAGAGGCCTGGTGCACAACAATTTGTGCACTGGGGGGGGGGTCCCTCAGCCTGGCCTGTGCCCTCTCGCAGTCTGGGACCCCTCGGGGGATGTCCGGCTTGTTTTGCTCCCGCCTCCGCCGCCCATCTTGTTTTCGGCTGCCTGGCTTGCTTTGCTCCGAGCCGGTATATGCAAATTAACCGCCATCTTTGTTGGCTGTTAATTTGCATATTGCGCTGATTAGCCAATGGGAGGCGTATCGAAGGTATGGTCAATTACCATGTTTGGCTATTATTAGATAGGATATATACTAGAGGCCCAGTGCATGAAATTCATGTACGGGTAGGGTCCCTAGTGGCTGCCGACTCCTGGCCAGGACCTCCCTTCCCACAGTTGGCTGGCTGGCTCTGCCTCCTGGTCAAACTCCCAGTAGAGGGGACAATTTGCATATTAGACTTTTATTATATAGGATAAAAGGGTGGAATGACCAGTTCATTGTACACATTGTGAGTATCACATGATGTGTTGGCATCAGTCGCTATGAAGTGCACTGGCCACCAGGGTGCAGATGCTCAACGCAGGAGCTGCCCCCTGGTGGTCAGTGTGCTCCCACAGGGGGAGCACCGCTCAGCCAGAAGCCGGGCTCATGGCAGTCAGACATCCCCTGAGGGCTCCCAGACTGCAAGAGGGTGCAGGCCGGGCTTTGGGACCCCTCCCCCACAAGTGCATGAATTTCGTGCACTGGGCCCTCAGCCCGGCCTGTGCCCTCCCCCAGTCTGGGACCCCTCAGGGGATGTCCACCTGCCAGCTTAGGCCCACTTACCAGGGGATCAGGCCTCACCTGGCAGTCAAACATCCTTCTGGCAGCCCAGAGCCCTTAGAGAATGTCCGACTGAGGGCTTAGGCCCACTCCCCGCTCCCCATGGGGAGCGAGCCTAAGCCCTCAGTTGGACATCCTTAGCACTGTGGAGGAGGCAGGAGAGGCTAAAATTGAAATCATGGCAGATTCAGAAACTAATGTCTAATTCCTTTTCACAGGTGTCAAAAATATTTCAACTCTTATACTCTCACAGGTAAAATGAATTGTGTATTGGACACATTTAGAGGCATTGCTCTGCTGGTTTTATACTTCAAGTTAAGGTCTCAAAAAAAAATCAGCTGTGAAAGCAACATAAAAAGATACTAGACCTGGCTGGGTAGCTCAGTTGGTTAGAGCGTTGCCTTCATACACCACGGTTGGGGGTTTGATCCTGGTCAGGGCACATACAAGAAGCAAGCAATGAATACATAAATAAGAGGAACAACAAATCGATGTTTCTCTCTCTCTCTCTCTCTCTCTCTCTTCCCTTCTCTCTAAAATCAATCAATAAAAACTTATTAACAAAAGGATTCTAAACTGTACCTCATCTATTAATTTCCCATTCCTGGAGAAGCTAATGCCAACACATCATGTGATACTCACAATGTGTACAATAAATTATGAACCTGGAAAAAAAAACAATTAAGAATTGCGTATTTTTGGTTACAGAAAAAACAAGAAAGAGTTTAAAAAATAATAGCATAACCACACAAAAGAGATCCAAGTGCTATGTTTGTTTGAATGCTAAATTGAGCACTTTGTGTACCTGTGGTTGGTATCATATGTGAAGAATGAAATGAAAAAATGAATGGGTATTATATGCTTTTGAGACATGCATTTTAAAAATTGTATAACAGCATTCTCTCTGCTAAATTACATTTTTACCAAGTAGAAATTCAAGTTACACAAGCAAACTCCAAGTTTAGCTTCTAAATGAATAGTGTCTTCCCACATATGTTTTACCCATCTCTCCCAGATAAAGATCAGATTAGGTGTCTGTCATATGGGAATTTCAAAGCAGTTTAAAGACATTAATTAGTTCTCACAACAACTCTGAAGTGGGTGTATTTTACTCATGTCTATTTTCTATAGGAGAAGACTGATAGTCTGAATGATTTCCCAGTATTCCATATTTCGTTATTGTTAGCGAAACTAAAAATACCATTACTTCATTGGCCTACCTTTTTTCTTAAAAAGAGATAAAGCAATTTTGGGGTGGATAAGCCAAACTAAAATAACTTCTATTCATGTGTCAAATAAAAAAAAAAAAACCACATCACCACACAGGTATTTTTATTTTTCATATTTTCTAAACAATTGGGAGTATATTTAATTAACTCTATACTCCAGTAGTTGCTTGGGAGAATGTTTCTTAATTTAAAATTTTATTTTAACATATATAGATAGTCAGAGGTAAAGCTCCATTGTAGCTTCATCAGAGAGCTCTCTGGGTATTCCGTCAATTACAAGAAAGTACTTACAGATGGAGTAATGGGGTTTAATGAGCAGGAGACTTATTTTTAAAGATCCTGGTCTGGTACACTGAAAAAAATACAATAAATTCTTAGAAAAGGTAGGGTTACAACACCTCCCACTTGTGCACTACTGTGTTAACCATGTTATAAGCATTATCTCATTTCATCCACAACATGATGAGGTGGTGCCTATATTTATATTTTTTGTATTACAGCTAAAGAGAGAGCTTGATAATGAGATTTATTTTTAAAATATATTTTTATTGATTTGAGAGAGAGAGAGAGAGAGAGAGAGAAACAAAGATGCGAGAGAGAAACATCGATCAGTTGCCTCCCACACTCACGAATCTGAAACCTGGGCATGTGCCATGACTGGGAATCGAACCGGCAACCCTTTGGTGCACAGGACAACACTCAACCAACTGAGCCACACCAGGGTGATAATGAGATTTATCTATCTATCTATTTATTTATTTATATTTTAAAAATATTTTTATTGATTTCAGAGTGGAAGGGAGAGGGAGATAGAAACATCAATGATGAGAATCATTGATCGGCTGCCTCCTGAACACCCCCTACTGGGGATTGAGCCCACAACCCAGCATATGCCCTTGACTAGAATCAAACCCGGGACCCTTCAGTCCGAAGGCTGACACTCTATCCACTGAGCTACACCAGCCAGGGCGATAATGAGATTTATTTTAACATTATATAATTATGTTAAATTGGTAAGAAGTCAGGAAGGATTCTAACAATCAAGTCAATAATGTCAATTTGATACTGCCATTTACTCCTCTTTATTTTTTTCTCTCCTTCTTATTTTTTATTCCCCCATTTGAATCATGTGCATAATTTTAACCTGCCATTTTAAACCCTATTATTATGAATATATCAATTTAAACAATAATTATAACCAATGTATTTCTTGATCAAATGTCCTTGCAATAACAGTGAAACTATTTCCAACTTTTTTCTATTCTCATTTTTATTTTACTGCAATGATTATGCTCAGGATCAACTTTTTTTTCATGTACACTGAGATTCATTTCAGTCATCAGGTTTTTAAAAAAAATATTTTATTGATTTTTTACAGAGAGGAAGGGAGAGGGATAGAGAGTTAGAAACATTGATGAGAGAGAAACATAGATCAGCTGCCTCCTGCACACCCACTACTGGGGATGTGCCCGCAACTAAGGTACATGCCCTTGACCAGAATCGAACCTGGGACCCTTCAGTCCGCAGGCTGATGCTCTATCCACTGAGCCAAACCGGTTAGGGCTCAGTCATTAGGTTTTTATGCTCATAAACTTTGTCAATTTTACCTACTGCTATGGTGAGCTTTCTCTTGTAGCTATTATTTCCATGAAATTTTCTTTTTCCCTGTGGCCCATTGAAAACATTCTTTGGGCTAAAGTGGTGGGACCAAAAATCCCTTTTTACCTGGGACAAAAAACTCGGTATAGGTCATTCCTTATGATAGTGATGATGAGAAAAGTAACGCCTGTTCTAGCCACCCCACGGGAGGGAGGCCTAAATGCAGAAATAGGTGTGAAAATGCTCTGTGAAAGTTAAGTAAATGTCACTTTACTAATTGTTAAAATAAATCATATAAATCCATCCTTCTGGAATTGTTCTGGAAGGCAAGCACCTTTCTATTCCTGCTTTCATGTTATTTGCAAAAATGCTTGAAACCTTCAGTTGATTTCTAAGTAAATCCTAGTGACTTCACTTAACTCTTCTCTTGTCATTTGTTTACCATTATGACCTCATTAATTATTTTTCCCCTCTAATCCTAGTACGAAATCCTCTGTGATGTAGCAACCAGCGACCAGCTTTGGCACTATAATGGATTCGTACCATTAGTTATCGGTTTCATCATCTTGGTTGCTGTAATTGTTGCTTGGGTTTGAATGATAGGATTACTGGCTGGCAGCTCTTTGGGAAAGTTTAAAACAAGCCTGTCACCAAAGAGATGATATCTCAGCAGGGATACAGGTACACTGCTATTATAAGAAATTCTCTTATCACAGCTCTGTCTCTTGCTTAATACACCACTTGCTTGTACAAGAGTTTTGAAGGAAGTAGAAAGACCACTGGTAATATAAGCAAAGCTTACAAATTCCAGTACCTACTTTAAGGCCTAAAGTTTACAAGTTAAGGATTATTCCCTTCGTCTAACCTAAAGCAGCTTAAGATTTCAGTCATTGTTCTCAGCAAACCAAATTGTGTATAAATATGCTGATAATATCTGGTAAAGGCCCATGGGAAAGAAGTGATTCAATTTCATAATCTTGATTTTGCCCTGCTTCTAAGGTTAATAGAAGGACTCAGAAATTTTTGCTTTAAGATCTACTGTGTTTCTCAAGTGTGGTTCTGTTCTCAAAAAGTATTGTGTCCTGCAAGAGCCTGGCCAGTGTGGCTCCGTTAGTTGAGAGTCGTCCAGTGCACCGGAGGGTCACTGGGTGTGTGCGGTGTTTCTCTCTCTCCCTCTCCCTTCCCCTCTACAAGAGAAGTGAAAGTCTGAAGATTAGCAATTTTTATTTTATTTTTTTAGAGAGAAAGGAAGGGAGAGGGAGAGAGAGAGAAGCACTGATGTGAGAGTGAAACATCAATCCACTTGGCTGCTTCCTGCACATCCCCTACCCGGATCGAGCCCATACCCTGGGCATGTGTCCTGACCAGGAATCAAACTGGCAACCTTTTGGTACACAGGATGATGCCCAACCAACTGAGCCACATGGGCTGGAGCTGAGAATTAACAATTTAGTTGTTACTGGCAAATGCCTTTCAGTTCCTTTGTAAAAACGTCTTTATTGAGATAGACTACATATAGAATACAATTAGCTCATTTAAAGTGGACAATTCAACCCTAGCCGTTTTGGCTCAGTGGATAGATCATTGGCCTGTTGACTGAAGGGTCCCATGTTAGATTCCGGTCAAGGGCATGTTCCTCGGGTGCAGGCTTGATCTCCAGGGCCCATGTGGGAGAGAGCTCTCACATCGATGTTTCTCTCTCTGTGTCTCTTCCCCTCCCTTCCACTCTCTCTAAAAATCAATGAAAAAATATCCTCGGGTGAGGATTAACAAAAATAAATAAATAAATAAATAAATAAATAAATAGGACAATTCAATAGTTTTTAGTGTATTCATAGAATTGTACAACCATCACTACAATCAATTTTATAGCATTTTCATCATTCCCAAAAGAAACTCCTTCTCCAGTACTGGTAACTCCCCATTTGCTCCCAACCCCTCTCCCGCTTCAACCCTAGGCAACCACTAATCTACTTTGTCTCTAAATTTGCCTATTCTGGACATTTTATATAAACAGAATCATTCAATTTATAGTCTTTTGAGTCCGGCTTCTTTCACTCAGTTTTCAAGGTTTACCCACGCTATGGCATGTATCAGTACCTCACACATTTTTAGGGCTAAATAATATTCCATTACATGGACATACCACTTTTATTTATCCATTTATCAATTGATGTCCATTTCAGTTATTTATTCTTTATGGTTATTATGAATAGTGCTGCTGTGAATACTTACATACAAATTTTCATATAGACATGTTTTATTTCTCTTAGGTACATACCTGGGATTAGAATTACTGGGTCATATGGTTACTGTATGCTTAACTTTTTTAAAAATATATTTTTATTGATTTTTTACAGAGAGGAAGGGAGAGGGATAGAGAGTTAGAAACATTGATGAGAGAGAAACATCGATCAGCTGCCTCCCGCACCACCCCCACTGGGGATGTGCCCGCAACCAAGGCACATGCCCTTGACCGTAACCGAACCTGGGACCCTTCAGTCCGCAGGCCAGCGCTCTATCCACTGAGCCAAACCGGTCAGGGCAAGTATGCTTAACTTTTGAAGAACTATCAAACTGCGTTCCAAAACGGCTGCACCATTTATTTTTTAAATATATTTTTATTGATTTCAGAGAAGGGAGAGGGAGAGAGAGATAGAAACATCAATGATGAGAGAGAAATCATGGATAGGCTGTCTCCTGCATGCCCCACACAGGGGACCAAGCCCACAACCTGGGCATGTGCCCTTGACCAGAATCGAACCCGGGACCCTTCAGTCCGCAGGTCGATGCTCTATCCACTGAGCCAAACCAGCTAGGGCTTCACCATTTATTTTTACCTCCTCACCCGAGGATATGATTTACTGATTTTAGAGCAAGAGGAAGGGAGAGAGAGACAGAGAAACATCAATGTGAGAGAGAAACACCGATTGGTTGCCTCCCGTATGCCCCCTCACCAGGGATCAAACCCACAACCTAAGTATGTGCCCTGACCAGGAATTGTACTGACAACCTAGACAATACAATTTGAAGTGATCATTCAGAATTTACAGGTTTAGAAAGCATCACTGCTTTAGCAAATAATAATAAAGGTCCTGATCTCATAAGCCGTCTTGTTTGTATATTAGCCAGATCTGCATTGTGCAAGAACCGAACCCATGAAAGAAAATCAGCAGAAGAAGGTACATTAAAACAAATTTAAGAAAACACAAGTTAGCCATTTGCAGCTAAGGGTTTTCATTAGTTGTATAATCAAAGAGCTAGAAATAAATGTCAGAACTTCCTGTGTATCGCTGATGATTTGTTGTTTATAGGTATACCTATGTGGACTGCATGCTGGAGCTCTTTTATACTATGGGTTTTAGCCACATGGTTAGTTGTTTTGCTGTCTTCATGATGCCTTGCTCTAAAGAAGTATTCCCACTTCAGCTAACTATGTGGACCTGGTCAAACCTGGTTAAAATTCTAGTGCTGGAATCGCTTTACACTGTTTCTCTTCCACCAAGGACTTTGGGAAGCTTACATGAATGATATAATACAATAAAATAGAAAAATAAAAAAGAGTCACAAGTCTAACTGGTAATAAACCAAAGTACTAAATAGAATATTAAAAAATCCAGCCCTAGCCGGCTTGGCTCAGTGGATAAAGCGTCAGCCTGCGGACTGAAGGGTCCCGGGTTCGATTCTGGCCAAGGGCACATGCCTGGGTTGCGGGCTCAATCCCCCGTAGGGGACATGCAGGAGGCAGCCGATCAATGATTCTCTCTCATCATTGATATCTAACTGGTAATAAAAGAAAGTACTAAATAGAATATTAAAAAATCCAGAAGATTTTGATAAGTGTTAGGATACGGTGCTGATGATAAAGTGTCATCTGTGAAATAATTTGTTTTTTGACAATATGCAGAGAGTTTGGTATTTTTTTTTTTGCATTTCCTTACCTTGAGTATAATTTTTGTTGTCAATACCAAAGACTACTTTTTAAAATTTTCTTTGTCTTGAGCTACTATTTTAAAAAATATATTTTATTGATTTTTTTTTTTTTTTACAGAGAGGAAGGGAGAGGGAGAGGGATAGCATGTAGAAACATTGATGAGAGAGAAACATCGATTCAGCTGCCTCTTGCACGCCCCCTACTGGGGATGTGCCCGCAACCCAGGTACATGTCCTTGACCGGAATCGAACCTGGGACCCTTGAGTCTGCAGGCTGATGCTCTATCCGCTGAGCCAAACCAGCTAGGGCGTGAGCTACTATTTTAAAATAATATTTTTATTTTTCTAATTTAAAAAGAATATATTGTAGGAAGTAAAAAATATAGAAAAGTATAAAGAAGAAAATAACATTAAAAATTACCTTAATATTAAAAATGTCCTTAGTTAGAGATAGGTGAGGTAATGGATAACTGGTTATGTGATATTGATCATTAGACTTTTAATTAGAAATTGTTACTGAGGCTAATCATACCACCAGATTTTCCTCTCTGCCCCATTTTTTCTATTACTGACATTTTGTGCAAAGAAAAAAAAAATCCTAAGAGGGAGATGTAGGAAAGAGAGGCAATAGCAAATAAAATTTCTGTCAGATGTCCTACATAAAACTTGGAAACAGAATGTGTATGAGTAATTCTTAGCTGTGAAATCATTCTAGTAGTAGTTTGTGTTTGGTGCCTTTTCCTAAAGGCATTTATTTTTGGTATGTGGAACGATTATTCTGTAATATTTGAAAGAGAAAAAACCCATAAGCCTGATAGTTCCATATTTTAATTCTGTGCTTTAAGAAGCATAAATTTATAGAGCCGATTTCTGGATAATAGTAGATATATATACTGAAAAAATTATTTTTTGTTAATCCCCACCTGAGGATATTTTTTCCATTGCTTTTTCAGGGAGAGTGGAAGTGAGATGGGTGGAGGGGTGGGGGAGAGAAAAAGTGAGCAAGAGAGAAACATCCATGTGAGAGAGACACATTGACTGGTTGCCTCCTGCACGTGTCCCAAGCGAACTTCCACCCCAAGTACGTGCCCTTGATCAGGAATCAAATCTGTGAAGGCAGATGCTCTAATCACAGAACACCAGCTAGGGCTATAATGAAAAATGGGATTAATACGAACAGTATATACTGGAAGAGAGTCCCCCAGGAGAAATGAGTTAGCCAGTAGAAGGCAATGATTGTTCTGAAGCAAAATAATATTAAAGATGCCAGAGATATGGTCAGCTTTATGCCAAATGAAATACGGACGTGCTTTGAGATGAGCCGCCCATGATCAGCCTTTTTTTAAATTGTTATTTTTATAACTGTAACTTGGATTTCTTTCTATAAAAAAGAGTGGGTGGTCTTCTTGCTTTTCGAACACCTTTGAGACAAAATTTAGACAAAGATTTTATCCTAGCCCTAGCTGGTTGGGCTCAGTGGATAGAGCATTGGCCTGCGGACTGAAGGGTCCCAGGTTCGATTCCGGCCAAGGGCACATGCCTGGGTTGTGGGCTCAGTCCCCAGTGGGGGGTGTGCAGGAGGCAGCCGGTCAATGATTCTTTCTTATCATTGATGTTTCTCTCTCTCTCCCTCTCCCTTCCTCTCTGAAATCAATAAAGAAATTAAAAAAAAAAGATTTTATCCTAAATTTGTTGTATAACTCAACCTCCTACAGCAATGGGCGTTTAACATTGGTGTTTTAGTTGAAGGGAAAAGGAATTTTTGAGTGGAAGAGGTTCAAATTTTAAGTATGATTAGTTTTGTGTTTAGAAAATAAAAACACCACATTTTAGCTCTAAATGTCTAACCAATTTTAAGCAGGAAAATTCTAGATAAAGAAAGAAGAAAGTAAGTATTTTTATAAAATATATTTTTATTGATTTCAGAGAGGAAGGGAGAGGGTGAGAGAGATTGAAACATCAATGATGAGAATCATTGATTGGCTGCCTCCTCACTCCCCCCACTGGGGACTGAACCCCAACCTGGGCATGTGCCCTTGGCTGGAATCGAACCTGGGACCTTTCTGTCCATAGGCTGACCCTCTATCCACTGAGCCAAACCAGCTGGAGCAGAAAGTAAGTTTTGAAGTAAATATTTTTGTATTTCAGTAGCCTCTACAAAGAATGAATATGTACTTATCTTACACAGGGTGAAGGTTGCGAGGATGGTATTACAGTAGTTTCAGTTGCTCTTGAAATTATTTGTGTAATTTCCACAAGCAGATAGTCTACAGCAGTTATTTGGAGGTCATTATGAGAGGCCAGATAAATATTTATCAAAAGCCAGAAAAACTAGAATGCAAGGCCATAAGACAATCTTGTTTTCTAACTTCTGTGCATTGCAATGTTTATGCCACAGCCTCAGCATCTAGGTGAGAATAATAGTGACATACTTAATAACTAGAAAAAGTTTCAAACATTTGTAGAATGTGCAGTAAGAAAAAAAAATTCATTATGATTTTTTTTCTAATCCTCAAGATACAAAGACGCCTGTGCAGAATCAAATATCTGCCTTATTTTGTGTCCTCAGTTACCTGGCTTTTCACTCTAGGGACTACAACTAGCTCTAACTATTTCATGAAATAATTTTATTAATTAAAAAAACAATTATATATTTAACATAATATAATCTATAACTATATATTTAAATATAAAATAATTTATATTTAAAAAATATTTTTATTGATTTCAGAGATGAAGGGAGAGGGGGAGAGATATAGAAACAACAATGATCAGAATCATTCATCGGCTGCCTCCTGCATGCCCCATCCTGGGGGTCAAGCCTGCAACCTAGGTGTGTACCCTGACCTGGAATTGAACCGTGACCTCCTGGTATATAGGTTGACGGCAGCCGGGTCACTGGTTTATTCTTGTATGTGTCCTGACCGAGGATTGAACCCGAAACCTTGGCATATTGGGACAATGCTCTAACAACTGAGTGGCCCAGGCTGGGGTGAGGACTTTAATTCAGTCTTTTGGTATATAGACTTGATTAATTGCTTTTATTTATTTATTTATTTTTGGATATGCATGTGCTTCACTTTTCAAAATAAAATGAGAATAATCTATTCTGCCTTAGCCACAGACATGGCTAGCCCTGGAAAATGTATGAAGTGATCAAGTTTGTCCACATTTCCTCTCTTGTTCCTTTCAGTATCTGTTTTCCTTTTGGACAACTCCCAAACCCAATCAATACCCTCATACTTCTTTCCCTCTTAACAGATGTCTTCTGGATTAACTATTAGAAAATATGTTATTAACTAATTCATACGAAAGGTATAAAAGACTGATTATGAAATTAATGTGGCGTAGGTGGAGTTAACCTAAAATTTAATAAAGGAAAATGACTCTTGGAGAAAACAAAAAACCTGTCTAATTTGAAATTCAGGCACCATACAGGTATCATTCATATCTGTTCTTTTAAAAACAGTGAACTATATATTTTTCTCTGATTGTAAAGCTCTTGCATGTTTATCATAAAAATACTATAAATTATAAAAACGAAGATAAAGTCATGCAAAGAGGGAATCATTTTGTTTGGAGTGTGGGGTCAGGGGCATCTTCTCAGAGGTAGTACAATCTGAGCTGGGTGTCAAACGGTAAAAAGGATTAATGAGCTAATCAGAGGGGGAAAGGGCATTCTTGGCAGACAAAACAGAAAGTGCAAAGGCACGAAGGCATGTGTGTTTGAGAAACTGTAAGTTCTCTGGTATCCCAGAGGTCTGTGAGGGCAGAGACTTTGATAGTTTTGCTCATTATGTCCAAAGCAGCCTCGTACAGAGCCTGGAGCACAGTGGACAATACATATTTGCCGAAGAAAGGAACGAATGAGCGGGAGCCTCTGTTCCATTTTAAGGAGCTTGGATTTACTTAAGCTAGTGCCTCCCATTGGCTGGGCCGAACTGGAAGCCGGTGGGCAAGGGAGTGTTGGAAATTTAGTTTGAAGGAGTCAGCCCCTGTAAAAAGAAGAGGAGGGAAGGGAACGGAACTGAGCAAACAGGGAAACGATCCACACCTTTATTATGGCCTTACCAGCCTCGTATGATGTGGCACATGCCTACCTCTCTAATTTAATCTCCTATGCTTTAATAAATTGGCCTCCTTTTCATTCCTCAGACATACCAAAACACTGCAGCACCAGCAATTACATCTCATGATTCCTACAGTGGCAATCTGGAAAGCATGTGTCTCTTTGAAGCTTCCATCAGTCGGGGGACTTGAGTAACTACAAGGAGCAGAGTCCATGTAGTAAAGGTTGTGCTGAGCTACCCAGATTTACCCTTCAGGACTCAAGTACAACCTCTCCCAACTGCTGGAGATGTTGGTGGCTGCCAGCTGGGTCCCTCTCTGGGGTTGTTCTTGGCTAAAGAAAGCGCTCTATCCCAAGGTTGTCTCCCTTCCCTAGGGGCAGACCTGTTCAATGACTGGTTGATGTGAGGGTAAAAAGACCTGGCCCCTGCCCCAATTTAGGACAGTGTTGAAGGTCCACCCCTCAGTGCTCTCTGCAGAATTGGCTAAAGCAGTGGTTCTCAACCTTCCTAATGCCGCGACCCTTTAATACAGTTCCTCATGTTGTGGTGACCCCCAACCATAAAATTATTTTCGTTGCTTCTTCATAACTGTAATTTTGCTACTGTTATGAATCATAATGTAAATACCTGATATGCAGGATGTATTTTCATTGTTACAAATTGAACATAATTAAAGCATAGTGATTAATCACAAAAACAATATGTAATTATATGTGTTTTCTGATGGTCTTAGGCGACCCCTGTGAAAGGTCGTTCGACCCCCAAAGGGGTCGCGACCCACAGGTTGAGAATGGCTGGGTTAAAGCGTCATTTACAACTGTGTTGCACTTTAATTTCTCCCTCTGCCTGATCGTGTGACCCTCCGCTCCAAAGAGATCGTCCCTAGAAGCACTATCTATCCCATAACCTCCTGCATGAAAATCTAAGAGTTTTAGGGGTCTGTTCCATAGTGAACCCCACTGTGATAGGCCACCTGTTGACTTGTATCAAACATGGTCAAACAGGTAATGGAGTGTGAGAAATAAACCTTTGTTGCAATAAGCTGCTGAGATGTTTGTTACAACGTAGCTTATCTGACTAGTACAGACACCAAACCTTGCCTGCCTGGCCAATCCTTTGTTTTCACTGGAGTGGAAGTGTCTTCTCTTAGTGGGCAGATGGATTGCCAAGTTCTAGTTCTTCTCTCCTGTTCTTTCTCATAGTGAGTTAATAGCCATGTCCCAATGGAGCAACAGAAGCAGAAGGTTGCCTATCTGGTTGTCTACTAATTATCCCTACCAAGTCAGTGGCATGTCTTTTTTTTTTTCTTGTGAATTTTCTAGGGCCCTTTCTTCTTTTCTATATACTTTATCACATATTTACAATTTACAAGGATGCTTGTTGTTTCTTAGAACAATTTTTATGCAACTAAAGAGAGAATAACCAAGGACTCGGTCCCAGTACTTGATTGAAAAGCTGTAAACTACCAATTAATAAACCTTCTGTACCTTCACATACTTAAAATCCTTTTTCTCTGGAGTGCGAGATCTGATTTCTTGAAAGTCAAATGGTAAGACAATACCAGTTTCTTATTTTAGGCCTCTTGGGCAAAACAAAACATATTCATAAAACGAATGAACCAAAACATATGCCCCTTCTAATTTTTTTTTTTTTTAAAAAGGGATTTTACTTTATAGAACTATTTCCCTCTGCCTGAAGGGTATACCGTATAAAAATAGTTCCACTAAAAGGAGTCTGAGACTCCTGGGCTGGTATTACACAAACCCCTAATTACAGAAGATATTTAGTATGATAACAGCAACTAGTTTAAGGAATGTGGAGATTTATTTACATCAAGCTCAGAGAGAGATAAAAGGGGACTGGAATAATCTACCAGAGAGCCATGTATCCGTGAATGTACCTTTGGAATTGCCTGTAGCCAGAATGAAAGACCAGCAAAACCAGCTTTCAGAACAACCCTTCTGCTCAGGAGAAGGGAAGGCGAGGCTTCACCTCTGAAATCGCCCTCCCACGCAAATTTTCCACCTCGCAGCTCAGAATTAAACCCAGACTTCCGATCATGGCGCCACGCACGTCACCTTCTCCCTTCTTCTCCCCCCGCAAAATCCCACCCAAGTCGGCCTGATCCCACAGGCGCGCGTCGGGGCTGCAGGGCGAGGTTGGGGGTGGTGGTGGGGGCGGGGGTGGAATCTCTTCCCCTATCCTGGTTGCTTGGGATCTTGCAATTAAAAAATTACCAAGCCCGATCCTTTCCAGATTCGAGGAAGCTACAAACAGGACCTTCTGATTTTTCTGATTTCCTGGGGCGCGAAGACTCGGTTACTGCAACCCCCACCCCCCGCCCCCCGTGTCTTAAAAACGCCCTAAAGCCCCGGCCTTCGTGAATAAAGGCCCACCCTCACTGCACAGATGTGCACAGACACAGCAGGACGCTGCGCAGAATTTTAATAGAAGAGCGTGTTCTTTCTGGCCTCGCGCCCTTTCCTGGGGTCGGCGTTCCTGTCCACTCGGAAGGGCCACGGGAACCGGCGCCGGCGGCGAGCGGGACGCCGACAAGAGCAGGAAGACCTCAATGCCCGTTTAAGGGGGGTCTTTCCGATTCCGGCTTTTGTTTCCGCCGGCGAGGGGAGGCCGCGGAGGCCACGGGCTCCGGCTCTGGGACAGGCGTGACCGTCTGCATCCTCAGGCTCCGGCCCCAGGAAACAATGGGGGCAGGTCTGCCCCTCCAGGCGTCCTTCGAGCCCAGAGGACACCGCGACGCCAGCCGGGGTCTAGATCGCCCGGCTCGGGACACTCACACACGCGCACACACACACACGTGTGCGCCTCTGGAAGGAATGTGTGTAGGAAGCAGAACAGCCATTTCTGCCCGCATCACCGGCCGCCAGCCCCACCCGGCCCTCGCGGGTTCGGGCGAGACACCCA
>NW_005354021.1:834093-877766 GCF_000412655.1 Myotis brandtii
CCCAGGCCGGTGGGGAGGGAGCCGCGGGCACCGTGCTCCCTGCGCTCCTCGCCCATCCCTCCGGGGGGTCACCTTGTCGGGGGTCGTGTCGTTTCGAGTCTCCACTCCCCCATTTCCCACCCCCTCCCACCTCCCGCGGCGGGGAAAAGACATGTTGGGTGTGGTTTCTTGACATTTTTAGCCGTGAGGTAATGCAAGGATTAAAAATAATATTTTAATCACCAGTGGATGGTGTCTACGATGAGGTCTTTGGGAACAGAGCTGTAGTTCGTTGTGGTGGTGGTTTTAAATTTAATATAAAGAAGCGGATTTGGCTTACAGGAAAAAGGACATCGACTATGGAGCACACACTGGAACC
Source organism: Myotis brandtii (assembly GCF_000412655.1). Lineage (NCBI taxonomy): Eukaryota > Metazoa > Chordata > Mammalia > Chiroptera > Vespertilionidae > Myotis > Myotis brandtii. The sequence continues at coordinate 834,452 of NW_005354021.1, forward strand.
TTAGTTTTAGGTTTCTGTAGATCACCCTTGGGGAATCCATGTTCCTTTCATTATTCAAACATGTTACTGAATGGGTTGAATACAACATTGAGGAAGCCATGACTGCGAGGTTCCTAATAGGTCGGATATTAAGTGTAGTATCATTAGTGTGACTTCACTCCAGAGTATTCGAGTCATAGTATGTCCATCTTTCGGTCCGGACCCGGGTGTTTTCTATGCTTTGGGAGTTGCTGTTGGGTTTAAAAGGGTTTTCGATCTCTTTACATTTAGTCGTCTGGCATTTATTGGCCGTCTTGTCATTGGGACAACTTTGACCTCGCTTCAGACTTCTTAGGAGATTTGAGTCTGAAAGTTCTTTGTCATTTTACCGAATTGTAAAGAGAAATGGTAGTCATCCTTTCCTTAGGATAGTTTCCTTGTAGTCCTCAGACATCTTAAAGAAAGCCTCATGTTCCTTTTGCAAGCAGTCTTTTGGTGATAGGTTTTTTTTAGAAAATTTCAGGAGTGAATTGTACATATAATCCTTAAATTTGGTTTAGGGTGGCCAAATGGATTATGCCTTTAAAAATGAGTCAAGGACAACATGACAGTTTTCAATTACTTTCTTATTTTTATAAGTGTACTTTTCATATTCAATAAATTTCTCATCGCCATGTTAGGGATTGCTTGCTTATTTCCATTTAAAAAATCTACATTGGGAAAATACTAAAAGAAAATTTGAAGTTTCCTTTTGTGCTGTTGATATTTTTTTTATTAATGTCTATTATGTTTATGACACATCTATATAGTTGTGTTAAAATAACTGGAATTTCTGAATTGTATATATTTGGGAACTTATATTTTAATATTATTTGCCACTGCAAGTTCTTTTGGGATAAAAAATGATTTTTATTAGATTTCTTTATATTGTGTTAGCTATTTAAATTCTCTAGCCATAAGTCACGTGGTTGCTGTAAAATATGTAGAGAGTAAAAGGCCTTAAGCTTAAGCAGTCATTCTAAGAGCAGAAATCTCAGAGCATAGACTTTTAAGTGTTCTTTGTTATTTTTTACCTTTTTAGCATCCAGATTCTCATTTATGGTTGACAGGCTTACTATTTTGTGATCAGAACTGATAAAATAAGAGAAAGAACATTGATTTAAAAATAAACTTAATGTCTATTTGGTAAATAAAATATTAGAATAATCTCCCTTAAAAGGGATGCATTAAAAGAATCACTGTTTAAAAAGTGGTTTAGACTTCTTTTTTCTTTAGTATTACATAGCAGCACATGCACACATTTGTGAAGCTGGATTTCAGAGTAATAATAATAATAATAATAATAGCAGCTAGTATTTATTAAGTGCTTGCTGTGTGCCAGCCAACTATTCTAATAGCTTGACAGGTATTTTCTCATTTCATCCTCAATTCTATACTGCAGGCTTAATTATGCTCTTTTTACAGAGAGGGTGAGTGAAGTACAGAGAATTTAAATAACTCACCACACAGTCAGTAAATTGTGGAGTCAGAATTGTAGCCTGGACTCTTACTTACAACATTAATGATAACGACAACTTCTCACTCTAATTGGGAACATGAGATAGAGTAGTGCCTTCACCAGATCAGCCTTTGCAAAGAAGTAGAGACACTTGACATGATCTTTGTACTGCAGTGATTATGTATGCAAATGTCATGGTTCTAAGTGTGTAAAAGTTTGCTTAATATTGGAGTGACTAGTGCAGTTTCATTAAATGCAGGTGACTAAAGAGGGGTTGTGTAGATTTGGGGATATATAGATGCAGTGATGTAACCAAACAGGTACAAATAGTGCAGCTGAAAGGAAAAAATACTGGAAGGCACACTGATACCACATTCATCTTTGGGAGTCATGGTTAAATCTTTTATTTATTTACTAGAGGCCTGGTGCATGAAATTCATGCACGGGTAGGGTCCCTAGGCCTGGCTGGTGATCAGGGCCGATCTGTGGGGTGACCAGTGGGGTGATTGGGGACCCCTGCTGGCACCCGCTTTGGCTGGTCTGGCACTGCCCACTTGCGGGCACCGCCCCTGGCCGCAGCCGCCTGTCTCTTCCTACTGTGGGGCAACTGGCAGGGTGATCCGGGGGGGCCCCTGCTTGCACCTGCCTTGGCTGGCCTGGGGCCTGTGGGATGGGGGCAGCTTCTGTGTTGAGCGTCTGCTCCCTGGTGGTCAGTGTGCGTCATAGTGACTGGTTGTTCCACCAGTCTTTCTGCTGTTTGGTCAATTTGCATATTAGGCTTTTATTATATAGGATTTATTTATTTATTTAAAATATATTTTTATTTCAGAGAGGAAGGAAGAGGGAGAGAGAGATAGAAATATCAATGATGAGAGGGAATCATTGGTCCGCTGCCTCCTGTATGCCCCCCACTGGGGATTGAACCCACAACCCAGGCATATGTGCCCTTGATCGGAATCAAACCTGAGACCCTTCAGTCTGCGGGCTGATGCTCTGTCCACTGAGCCAAACCAGCCAGGGCAATCCTTTATTTATTTTGAATCCCACTTTCCCACTTATTCTATCTAATTCTTGGCTTCCTTAATTCTAAATAATGGGTATGCAATACATTAGAATTTATAAAAATATGATGTGCTTTTTTGGTTTAAAATGAATTCTTTATTTTAATAAAAAGATACAGTACAATACCATACTTATTTAAGGGTCAGCTTCTGTAAGAAAAAAAATTTCTTTCTTTGAGAATAAAAAGTTGTCATGCTTTATTTAGGTGGTAATAGTTAGAGATAACATATCTAACTCTATATCCCACCCCACCCAATGCAATCCCTTGTGCAGGTTTAATTACCCTTTACTTCCAGTCTTAGTTCCTGTCCTTCTTATTCTTGCCATTGTCAGGGTTTAGGAAATTTTCCTTTTATCCCTTTAGTTGGCTGGTTGAATAATTAAAATGATTTACAACAAATTAACAGGAGAAAATAATATTTTAGTACATGTGCATGGTAAATTCACATAAGCATGAAAATTCTGAAGACAGGCACATGAGGTATATATGTCATTCTTTTTTTAAAATTGATTTTAGAGAGGAAGGGAGAGGGAGAGAGAGATACAAACATCAGTGATGAGAGAGAATCACTGATTGGCTGCCTCCTGGATGTCTCCCTACTGGGGACTGAGCCTGCAACCTGGGCATATGCCCTTGACCAGAATTGAACCTGGGACCCTTCAGTCCGCAGGCCGACGCTCTATCCACTGAGCCAAACCGGCTAGGGCAGTGATGGCGAACCTATGACATGCGTGTCAGAGGTGACACGCGAACTCATTTTTTTGGTTGATTTTTCTTTGTTAAATGGCATTTAAATATATAAAATAAATACCAAAAATATAAGTCTTTGTTTTACTATGGTTGCAAATTTCAAAAAATTTCTATATGTGACACGGCACCAGAGTTAAGTTAGGGTTTTTCAAAATGCTGACACGCCGAGCTCAAAAGGTTCGCCATCACTGGGCTAGGGCTCTATGTCATTCTGAACTAAGGAGGGGGGAAGTAGACAGTTCATAAATGCTACGGTGAAAATGCTAAGGTTCCTTTCCTGAAGCAGGTTTTTCTATCTGAATCTTTTTAGGCAGGTAAAGGGGAGATAACAAACTTTTTTTGAGTTTGTTGGGCTTTAATTATCATATCGAAATAATCAGTATGCTAAGGTGGCATACTGGGGAGACTCACCCTGACTCCTACACCATCCTTGGTCACCTAGGAGGCCAGGAAGCCCATGGCATTTTTTTCCCCCATGGCATTTTGAGTGGCCTCATTGTTGGGATCCATACGTGGAAGGGTCTCCAGGACACTCTTAAGGAACTCAGGGTCCTACATCACATCATAATTCTCTTCCTTCTCGACTGGCTCAGATGTGTCCATGGCTGAATTGGCATCAATGTCAGCTGATTCTTCCTGCATTTGAAAGAATTCACTTGACTAGGTTTCAGTTTTAGATACATTTTTTAATGGAACACATACATTCTCAAAAAAGATTAACCTATTTGGTTAGTGTTCTTGAGCAATTAATGAATATTGTTGAGGAACTGGAAATTTAGTAGTTTTTATTTTAGTGTTTTTTAAGATGTGGGCACTACAACAGGATCACCTTTGCTTTTTAAAAAAAAAATATTTTTTATTGATTTCAGAGAGAAAGGGAGAGGGGGAGAGAGATTGAAACATCAATGCTGAGAGAGAATCATTGATCTGCTGCCTCTGCACTCCGCACACTGGGGATCAAACCGACAACCTGGGCATGTACGCTGACCGGGAATCGAACCATAATCTCCTGGTTAATAGGTTGACGCTCAACCACTGAGCCATGCCAGCTAGGCACCTTTGCTGCTTTTTAAATTTTTTAAATATATTTTAGTGATTTTTTTACAGAGAGGAAGGGAGAGGGATAGAGAGCCAGAAACATCGATGAGAGAGAAACATCGATCAGCTGCCTCCTGCACACTCCCCACTGGGCACGTGCCCGCAACCAAGGCACATGCCCCTGACCGGAATTGAACCTGGGATCCCCGAGTCTGCAGGCCGACACTCTATCCATTGAGCCAAACACTATCCATTGAGCCAAACCGGTTAGGGCCACCTTTGCTTCTTAATAAAATGTGTATTCCTGGCCCCACAGTCTACACCTTTACTTCTTAATAAAATGTGTATTCCTGGCCCCACAGTCTAGATGTACTGAATGGATCTCTCTGGGGCCTATATATATTTTTAAAACTTAAACCCCTAAAGATTCTCACTCAGGCAAGTTTGAGGACCACTGCTCTATATAATTAATTAATATTACTTGGACTTTGAAATATTGTGATTCAGTCAGCTTTTGCTGGATAATAATTGGAAACCACAAAATCATAGTGGTATATACAGCAATAAGCATTTGTTCTGCTTCGCTTGTCTCATTCTGGGGCCCAGGCTGGAGGGAAGGGTAACATCTCTCTGGGGAAACTTGTCTCATGGCAATGATAGTACAAGAGGATAAGCCCAGTCCCACCAGCCATTTCCAGACTCTGGTCCTATAACATCTCATTGGCCAAGCCCAAAGACAAGGGGTAGCAAAGTACACTTTGCCTATAAGGAGGCCGTGGTATTATATGGATGTATGATACTATTGTGGGGGAATGAGGAAATGGGACCTTTGATCTACCACATATGATCAGGAATATGGTCCAGAAGGGGAGCTTCTCTTTACCATTTGAACAGAGTCAAACTCTTAATTAGGCCTTTGCATAAAAATTATATCAGCTTGGGTCTCTACAAAGCTATACATGCTTGTGGGATGTTGTGCTGGTAGTGATATTAGTGTTGGTTGTATGAAACATGGGGAGAGAGATACTTACTCCACACCTTTACTAAAGGTGAACCTTCTTATCAGTGAAAGGGGAGAATTTGTATTTTTCTCTAGTGAATAAATTCTAGCTACAAATAAAAGATACAGAGTGAAGTCAGTGTAAATTGTTTAATTTTATAATTGGCCAAAACATTTATTTTGGCACTTACTCATATATTGCCTTGCTGTTGAATATCAGTTTTATGTATTTGCCTTGTCCTCCTAACCGATAATTGCTTCTAGAGGACAGGGTTCATATCTTAGACTAAAGGCCCAGTGCATGAATTTGTGCATGAGTGGGGTCCCTTGGGGTAGCCTGCGGGGATCGGGCCCTAACTTGCACCCCCAGGCTCACAGCCGCAGCTTGCGCCCCCAGCCTTGCATCTCTGCAGCCCTGCCTGGCACCCTGCTGTGGCCTGGCGCTGCCCCCTCACCTGCCCCACCATCCCACCTGCGGGGCGATCAATGGGGGTCGGGGCCTCCTGCCTGGCTCCCTCAGCACCTGGGAGCCGGGTGGCGGCCCTGCTCCCTGTGGTCGCCATCTGCGGGGCGATTGGCGGGGCGATTAGGTAGGCCCCAGCACCCACCTTGGCCTGGCACCGCCCGCTCATCTACTCCATCATCCTCCCGCGGTCCTGCTCTTGTTGGGGCCCATCAGGGCTGGCAGCGCCGCCACCGCCACCCGCTGTCAGCACTGTGCCACCGACGTCTGCCATGTTCCATGCCTCTCCCTGGTGGTCAGTGCACATCATAGTGAGCAGTTGAACTCCTGGTCTCCTGGTCGGACTTCCGGATGAATGACCACCCAAGGGGACAATTTGCATATTAGGCTTTTATTATATAGGATTGTTTTGTAATCTACCATCTTGTTATGCACATAGATATTTAAAAAATACTAAATGAAGCCCGGCTGGAGTGGCTCAGTGGTTGAGTGTCAGCCTATCAACCAGGAGGTCAAGGTTTGATTCCTGGTCCGGACACATGCCTAGGTTGCAGGCTTAGTCCCCAGTGTGGCACATGCGGGAGGGAGCCGATCAATGATTCTCTCTCATCAATTGATATTTCTCGCTCTCCTTTTCCTCTCTGAAATCAATAAAAATATCTTTAAAATTACTAAATGAATAAATAATAAAAAAGGAATTGGAGCCAGGAAGTATTCTAAGATTGCCCATTTACTCAAATAATGGTTTAGTAATTCTTTGTTCCTTCAGCTGTAAGGTAGTTTTAAGTGGAGTAGTAGGAAGACCATTGTCTTGAGTTAATGAAACCTGGATTCTATGTGATTCTACGCAAACAGATTACTTAATATAGTTTTCTCAATTGTAATATTATGGGGTTGAACTAAATTGTTTGAAATGCAAATTCTTGCACCACCCCAGACCCACTTAATCTGAATATATGGACAGTGAGTTTTAGAATCTACATCTTAAAACAAACATTTCCCAAGTAAATTTTATGTACTCTAAAGTTTGAGATCTATTATATCTAAGATTCCTTTTAATTGTCCGGTTTTACTTTATTTTATTTTTTACTTTTTGTGCTAATTATAACCTATTCTGGATCTTTTATTCAGTCAACATTTGTATCAAATATTTATTATTTTATGCTTTAGGCAACTAGCATGTAATTCAGTGTTTTTGTTTTTTTAAATAAAATTTTTATTGATTTTTAGAGAGAGGAAGGGAGAGGGAGAGAGAAACATCAATGTGTGAGAGCAAACCATCCATTGACTGCCTCCTCTGTGTTCCCCAGGGAGATCAAGGGTGAACCCGGGCATGTGCCCTGACTGGGAATCCAACCAGCAACCTTTCATTTCAGTGTACTGGTCGACACCCAACCAACTGAGCCACACGGGCTGGGGCTCTTGCAGGAAATCTTTTTTTTTTTATATATATTTTATTGATTTTTTACAGAGAGGAAGGGAGAGAGATAGAGAGCTAGAAACATTGTTGAGAGAGAAACATCGATCAGCTGCCTCCTGCACATCTCCCACTGGGGATGTGCCCGCAACCCAGGTACATGCCCCTGACCGGAATCGAACCCGGGACCCCTCAGTCCGCAGGCCGACGCTCTATCCACTGAGCCAAACCGGTTTCGGCTTGCAGGAAATCTTTTAATGAACTTTTTTCATGTATCAAAACTAAAGTCCCTTCACATTCACCAGTAGTCTGATAGCAAAAACTTTTGGCTCCACCTTTAAAATATATTTAGAGTCTACCTCCTTCTTACCACTTTCACTGTTTCCACATAATCTAAAATCCATCATCTTCCTGTCACTTGTTATTTTTTCAGTAGTCTCTGATTTCTCTAAAATCTTTGCTTTATTACAGTTGCTTTCTTTTTTCTTTCTTTCTTTTTATATTTTTAATCCTCACTGGAGGATATGCTCTCATTGATTCTTAGAGAAGGATAAAGAGGGAGAAAGAACTAGGGAAACATCGATGTAAAAGAGAAACTTTGATTGGTTGCCTCCCGTACACACCGGGACTTGAGGTTGAACTCAAAATCTAGGTATGTGTCCTCACCTGAATTGAACCCACAACCTTTTGTTGCACCAGAAGAGGCTTCAACCTACTGAGCCACCTGACCAAGGCTACAATTGCTTTTCAATATGTATTCTGGGTCATCCTTTTCAACCATAACAGATCATGACATTTCTCTGCTTAAAACTCTCCAGTGTCTCCCCATCTCACTCAGAATAAAAGTCATAATCATTAAAAATATTCTACACAAGCAGGCCCCTACTACTTTTTTTTTCCTAAGGAGGAGAAATTAATATATTTTAAAAAATATAACTATGAAAAAGTAGTAACAGTATTATAAATGAAGAGTTTTCTGAGTTTATAGAATCTGTTATTCTTCACGCCTCAGTTTCCACCCAGTTTTTGTGGGTACAATTTTTATATATAACATTTGTAAATGAATTTGAAACCTCTTAGGACAGCCTTGCCTTTTCGGTTTGTCATGTCCTGGGCAGTCCTATTGGGACATGGAGCTGTCTGGGTCCAGGTTCTTCTCTAGGACACAGAGAATGTCCTGTGGCATCTTGGCAGTGGCTCCTACTACTTTTGACCACATCTGCTGATTTCTCTTCTTGCTAAACTTTTATTGTGCTTTTAACTTTACAAGAATTACAAATTCAGCAAATTAAATGTATTTGAATAGGTTAGATTTAAGATACTTTATATAATTTGATAGTGGCTATAATTAGTGAGTAAATCTACATATTGGGAGATAAGAGAGGAGATAACATGAACATTTCTTGAGCCTTTGATATAGGGTGGAGCAAGAGTAGGTTTACAGTTGTGAGTATGGGTTAGTTTATTCTTGTATTATTATTTATTAATTATTGTATATTCATATGTAAACCCACTTTTGCCCCACCCTGTATATCCATAAGTGCTTACTCTGTTATCTCATTAACCTCTAAACCAGTGGTTCTCAACCTTCCTAATGCCAGGACCCTTTAATACAGTTCCTCATGTTGTGGTGACCCCCAATTTCATTGTTACAAATTGAACATAATTAAAGCATAGTGATTAATCACAAAAGCAATATGTAATTATATATGTGTTTTCCGATGGTCTTAGGCGACCCCTGTGAAAGGGTCGTTCGACCCCCAAAGGGGTCTCGACCCACAGGTTGAGAACCACTGCTCTAAACAGACTGATTAGAACTATTATTTTCCCTTATTTTAGAGAGGAGTAAACTGAGTAAAAGGGAGACTTGGAATTCAGGCTCAGGCCTCTATAACTCGAAAGCAGAACATTAATATAATATATACAGTGTTAGCCTGAAGGTACAAAATACTCGGAATATTTTAGGCATCTGAAAATCTTATTGACATTTTAATCATTCAGCATTACTTGCCCAGACTGAACTCTGCCTCAGTTATGGTTTCTTATTTGGCTGTAAATGACAACAGATGTTTTAGGTTTTGTGTGCACTGTTCAAATGTTGATGGATAATAAAAATTTCACTGAAGATTCAAAGCTTCAGTTTTGGGAAGAAGCATCAGTTAGATGAGAAGAGTGATGATGACATATTTAGTTGAGGATAAGTGTTTAATGTTTCCATCTGTTGTTAGTGATTAGAATCCCTAGGGGCCTTTTTAGTGTGAAGAGTAAATTTTTATATTTAGTTACTACACAAAGGGCCATATTGTGGTGACAAGAAAGGCAAGATGAAAAACAGCCAAATGATATCAAGAGATGAAATTATTCATGTTACTTACTGAAACAACGTTTTTTGTGGGAGATAATTTTTCTGGGATATTTAATTATTTTCCCCCTTTTTCCAATGTGTTAGCTAGATGAAATATCATGAAAAATGTTGATCTATAAATTCATTTAGCCTTTAGCACCAACTTTTTCCATTTATCCAGCTCTTCTCTAGTAATCATTGTTTTATCCATTTATTTAGGTTTATCAGATATTCAGTTTTACTGATCCTTGCTGCTAAGAGCAAAATAGTAGTCTTAGATTTGTACTAAGTCAGTTTAGATTTGTACACTAAATAGCTAATAGCTTTATATTTCACATCACCCTGTTAATGAAAATTAATTAAATTCATTAACTGAAAATAGATTAAATTCTAGTTACTTGCAAGTAAATGCCAGTGTGTTAAGGCATGGTTTATGGAAGTTTATTAATTGCATTGGCTAGGTTATTCTAAGATAGCAGCAGTTATTTTTCTTATTCTTTTTAAAAAAAATATTTTTGTTGATTTCAGAGAGAAAGGGAGAGGGAGAGAGAGATAGAAACATCAATGGTGAGAGAGAATCATTGATCGGCCGCCTCCTGCACATCCCCCACTGGGGATCGTCCCCGCAACCTGGGCATGTGCCCTTGATCAGAATCGAACCTGGGACCATTCAGTCCGCAGGCTGATGCCCTACCCACTGAGCCAAACCAGCTAGGGTGCAGTGGTTATTTCTTGCTCACCCATTGAGGACTGGCAGGGTACTCTGTTCATCATTCAGGAATCTGGGATGATAGAGTGTTACCATCTTGAAAGTTGCTGTGCTACAGGTAAAAAAGAAAGTATAAGAAAATCTTGCATGACAATTATGTGCTCTGCCCAGAAAAAATTCATATCACTTCTACTTACAACTCACTATTCAGTCTCATGGTCTCCCCCAACCTCTAGGAAATGTGATCTTTCTATTTGTAAAAGGAGTTTGGGACATAGAACTAATGGTGACTGTAGGAAATAATAATAAGATAAATTTGTATTGGCTTTGTATTTTAAGACTTGTTTTTTGCTTTTGGACTTTGACTTTATTTCTTTAAAATTTTTTTTTTTTTTTTTACAATCCTAAAGTTGTATTACGAAATATTTGTAATGATAATGAAAATAAAAAGACCCATATCCTTCTTTACTTTTTCTCTAATCCCATTCTGATGTAGCCACTGTTAACAGTTTGGTGTATAATCTCTCACACTTTTTTGATATGCACTATAAATAAACATTTTTGTATAATTAGAGGTTTTTTATTATTTATTTATTTTTTAAAATATATTTTATTGATTTTTTACAGAGAGGAAGGGAGAGAAATAGAGAGTTAGAAACATCGATGAGAGAGAAACATCGATCAGCTGCCTCCTGCACACCTCCCACCGGGGATGTGCCCGCAACCCAGGTACATGCCCTTGACCGGAATCGAACCTGGGACCCTTCAGTCGGCAGGCCGACGCTCTATCCACTGAGCCAAACCGGTTTCGGCTTTTTATTTTATTTTTAAAATTAAAATTATTGGGCTAACATTGTTTAATAAGATTATATAGGTTTCAAGTGTACATTTCTATGATACATGATATGCATTGAGTGCTCAACACCAAGAGTCAAATCATCTTCCATCACCGTATATTTGGCCCCCTTACCCTTTTCATCGCCAGTCACAATTCGATGCAAAAAAGGGACTTTCTTTCATGCTGTTGAAGCAACATTTTACTGATGAACTTCTCGGGTTTCTATTTGTCTTTAGTCCAGTTGATATAGCACTCATTTTCCTTTCTTTAAAATCTTTCCCATTCCTTGTAAATGATCGGAAATTGTTTGCTGAGCAACGTTTAATCTTTCTGCAAATTGTTTTTGAGTTTGACTCTTATTTTCATCCAATAATGCTTTTAATTGTTGGTCTTCAAACTTTTTTGGTTGACCTGGACGTTCTTTGTCTTTCACATCGAAATCATTACTTTTAAAGCATTTAAACCAGCGTTCACAAGTATCTTGAGATGGAGCATGTTCACCATAAGCTTCCCGAAGTATATGATAACTTTTTCTTCAAAATAAAGTAATGAATTAAAACTTCTCGCACATGCTCTTTTTTGGGGCACAAAATTCGACATTTTTAAGTGTAAAAATATCTATGATGTTAACACCTTCAGCAAATTTGACATGAAGTTTTGAAGCTTGCTGTCAATACAACAAAATAACATACATATCAAATCGCATATATATCAACATATGTGTAACTCCATCTATTGAAAAAAATCCGCATTATTTTTTATTTTTTTATTTTTTTAGGAAAACATCTAACAAATCAAGGATTTTATTTTTACAAGTTTTTGTCTATGTTTGAAATTTATATAAAAACGTAACTCACAAAGTTCTTTAAGACTAATAGAAGAATCTCTAAGTGAGGAGCAAATTCTTTCTAAAGAAACAGTAAGAAGAAAAGAAAGGACAACACCATGGAACTATGAAGAAGAAACTATTCTTTTTTTAAAAAGCCGTTGATTTTTAACAATCACATGCACTCACAAAAGGTTTCTCATCATTTGTGTATTTGGAAAAGGGATAATCTCTTGGCTTTTCAATTTCACTCTTGATTTCTTCAACATTATGGCTGTGAAATACCCGTCGTCATGACCTTTAATAATCTCATAACTACTTGCTCAAAAATCCACATTATTAACTGGTACACCTAGTATATTGAAAAGAGAACTCTAAACAGTTAAGTAAATGGCAGTATCAGAGGGAAATTTATACAGTCAGCAGTACTACAATTACTGTAGGTTGCATTTTTCATCCTGTTACTTGGGTGAGCTGATTCTTGAAATCTTTTCAGCTCATTTTACTTATTTAGGTCACTAATTAGAGAATTTGTTGTCTAGAAGGTGGCATCTAATTAAGGTGTTTGGAAAGATTCCTGTGAGACTCAACTGAGTCATGTCCTCAATAATTATCTTGAGAATTATGTTGGAGAAGCATTAAATTTCTGTAGCTAATGAATATTTCATTACTGTTTAAAGGAACCTGTTGTATAAAAAATTTATGAAAAATATGTGACATTAATAAAGCAATACTTGAATACAGAGGACTATATTAAATGCTATTGCAAGCAACAAAACGAAATAGCTATTGTTTAATAACAGTAACATCCCTCTTTATGAATGCCTACTGTATATCAATCATAACAGAGTATTTTTACATATATTCTTTTCTAATCAGAGTAGTTGAAAGGTAGGAATTTTTTCTATTTTAGAATTAGGAAAACAGACTAAATACTTTGTCTAGTGATATATACTTCTAGTAATCACTAGTTACTTATTGAATTATTTATTGAATACCTCCTTGTGACAGGCATTATGCTAAGTTTTTAAACTTTATTTCATGTGATCCTTATATCAGCTTTGCTGAAATAGATATTATTTTTTTTCTTTGATGAGGAAACTGAGGTGCACAGAGGTTAAATAAATCACCCAAAGCCATATACTTAGAAAGTGGCAGGACTGGAATTCAAACTAAGGTCTTCTTGATTTCTGAGAGTCTCTACTCTTAACCATATTTTCTCTCAAGACTGTTTTGTGTCATCAGAGAGAATCAATCACATTGAAATGCCTTTCAAATTTGAAATTCTGTGAATTGTTCTCTGTAAAGTAATAAGGTTAGGATAAATTAATAATTTACATCAGTTGTGTAATAAGAATATTTGATTCATTAAGAGAGACTTGATCACTTCTGTTTTCATGTGACATACATTGAATATGAATACCCCAACTGTGTTAGGGTATGAAGAAGTATGAATCATGGTGCCAATCTTTGACAAACTTACCCTGTTATAGGACAACACCATAAATACAATGGTGTATGCTCAATTGCTGACAGGATCAAAAATGCAAATTTGAAATAAGGTATACAGAATGCATATAGGCAGTAATAAAAAAAAAGTAATAATTTGAGCAATGGTAAGTCATTGTGGTTGTAGAGCTCACAGTTCTCTTGAGGGTGGGCTAAGGGAACTAGCCTGATTATGGAGATACTTTTTAGAAGAGCAGCCATGTGGCCAAGGCATGGTGACCTAATGTGTGGTAAATATAGGTGTGAGCAGGGACAGAGACTGAGAGGCCTAGTCAAATGGGCCTGACTGTATAAAAAATGAGGAGGGGAAAATTCAGCAACCTGAGTAAATCCTCTGTCATTCTACTGAGCCCTGGATGAGCTGAAGGTGGTGGTTAAGGATGAGGTTATTTGGTGTGTATATATTGTGCCTTATTTAAGATTGGCTCAGTTGTTCTGCTCAGCTCTGAAGACTTGAGATCTGCCTAATGCGGATCATCCTTTGTGTGGTAAAGTTTGTGAGGGGAGTATAGATGGTTAAGGAGGTAACAATAAAAGTAGTGGTCCCGAACAGAGGTATGCATGTAAGAGCTTGCTGATACTTTCTAGAGTTGTAATTACCAACTGTGTTTCTCTCACTACTTTTATTCTTGATAGTTGGAGTTTTGGGGATATCTTGCTACATCTACTTGTTTGACCTCAGAATTTAAATTAGATAAGAAAGAGGAAACACTTGAAATGAAAAACAAATAATAAAAGACAAAGGATATCATAAAGAGATGTAGGAAAAGAAGTTCCATTTTAATTATTAGGTAATGTGTTTTATGATATATATATTAAATGGTTCATCAGAGATATTGTATGCTTGAAGTTTTGGGATTTTACAGATACAGCAACAATATATTTCCTTGAGGTGAGTGCCTTACAGTTTTCTTGAGCACAAAACTTTTATTGATATCTTAAATCTTTAGTATACTCAGGTTGAGAACAGGGTAAGTAACTTTTCCCCTAAAAAGTACCATGTTTCACTAAACTTGAAAACATTTAAAAAATATTTTTAAATTCATTTTTAGACAGAGAGGGAGAGGGAGAGAGAGGAACATTAATGTGAAAGCGAAACATAGATCGGCTGCCTCCTGCATATCACCCTACCAGGAATCCAGCTGAAATCCAGGCATGTGCCCTGACCAGGAATCAGATTGGCAACCTTTTGGTGTGTGGGGCAACACCCAACCAACTGAGCCACACCGGCCAGGGGTAAACTTGAAAACTTTTGATCTATAATCTCAGGTAAGCAGATCAAAATAATAAGAGAAAACGATTCTTTGGTTTCAGTGTCTTATGACTACCTTTCTACAGAGAAAAATGTAGATAATTTAAATTAAAAATGCTTTTTCATATTGTCATGAGAATTTTTTTTTGCAGTGTTTTTGAGGAAATTTCTCACTCAGCTCTTTTAAAATTACATGTGAAAAAAACCGGACTATATAAAAAAAGGGCTGTATGTGAAGCAAATTATACGCTGTGATGCACCTAATATTGCCAACTACACTTAATGAAGGAGGCGGGGAGGCTACTTATCCATCCAGGGAGGCAACTCAGCCTAGTGCTTTTCTATCGGGAAGCAGTGAAAATAAGTTTGGAGACTTCATAAATTTAAGGAGAAGAAGGCAAGTTTGTAATACTCCTGAAATGAACTAAAGATAAAATACCTGCTGATTTTTGAATATTCTTGTGGTTTTCTTATTTCTTATGGAGTATGAACACTTGTTTAGTAGTTTCGTAAGGAGATTGAGCAAAAACAGGTAGGAAACCTTACATTCTGTACTGTATGTAGCTTTTCCATGTTGTGTTTATGAAGATTAGTGTTAGGTTAAGAGATTATCATAGTATCTTGCAGCTATTAACAAAGTATTTGGATCCCTGCCTCCAATAGCACTTACTTACTTGTTGAGAAGACAGAGCATAAATAACTAGTAAATACATAAATGTACCAGGTAATAGAGATTATGATAAATGCCACAAGGCTATGTTAGAGGGTACTTGGGGAAGGCCACTTTAGTTAAGGTGTCAGTGAGCCTTCCTGACAGAGGTGATATCTAAAGAATTAAAATGAGCCAGATATGTGAATAATTACAGGAAGAACATTTCAGGTAGAGGAACAAAAAGTACAAAGGCTGGGAGGTAGGAAAGAGCTTGTTGTTTTATGGGATAAGAAAAGTGACTGGTATGGCTAGAGTAGTGTTGAGTGGAGAGAGGGGCGTGGCAAGGGGATTAGGCAAACAGAGCCAAATCCTGTGGGGTCTCTTAGGCCATGGCAGAAAGATGAAGAGTTTGAACTTCATTCGCAGGAAATGGGAAATGCTGTTGAAAGATTTTAAGCAGGGTAACTTCATGATCTAATTTTCATTTTTCAAAGATAGATTTGGCTTGTAGTGGGAAAAGGATTGGAGAGGAGCTACTGGTACAGGAGAAACAGGAAGACTGGTAGGCAGTTTAATAGTTAAGATGGACAAGGGCGGTGGCAGGTTGGAGTTTTCCCCCTGGTACTGTCAAGTAACATTTTAGTATCATTACTCTCCTACTTCTGTGATACACTGTTTTGTTTTTGTTTTTGTTTTTGAATATATTTTTATTGATTTCAGAGAGGAAGGGAGAGGGAGAGAGAGATAGAAACATCAATGATGAGAGAGAATCATCGATTGGCTGCCTCCTGCATAGCCCACACGGGGAATCGAGCCCACAACCTGGGCATGTGCCCTTGGCTGGAATCGAACCTAGGACCCTTCAGTCCACAGGCTGATGCTCTACCCACTGAGCAAAACTGGCCAGGGCTGTGATACACTGTTTTTAAATAGGAAGGACTATTTCTAGATTTAGGATACACACACACACACACACACACACACACACACATATACACATATGTATACATATATCTATGAATTAGTTTTGAAAACCTATTTCCCTCAATGCTTGTGTTATTTCAAGTTTTCAGTAAACACTATAAATATGTATTAGTTTTATCTGTACTTTCTTATTTATTTAGAAAAGTGTAAACATGGAAAATATTTTGCCTCAAGGAATAATTCAAAGTATGGGGTTAGAGTCCGTCTCCCTGGACTCCCTTTATGATGCAGAAAATACAGACTACAAAAATAATTTCTAGTCACACTGTCCTTTGTAAATGAGGACTTTCCTGTTTGTCCTGTTCTCAATAGGCTTATTATTGCAATGTTTGAAGACTTGGGTCACGTCTCATTTGTATTCTCATTTAAAGCACATGTAATCTTTTTTCCCCCCATGTAGGCATGTAAGCATTGTATCATTTTGAGATTTTTGTTGTTTTTTGTTGGTAGTCTTCTTTCCCCCTCATTTCATAAGGAAGTGTTCATTCATATATCCCTAGTAGTGTTTTATCAGTGCAACTTTTTCTCATCCTTAGTTACTTTCAAATAATATTGGAAACTGCTGGTTTTCATACTTGGACTCTAGAATAAAGTTGACATAACTGCAGTCTTTAATTATAAAAATTCTTCTTACTAGACTTTAAATTATGGGCAGTAACAGAGTTTGACTACTAGTAAAGGTCTTTTATAGTAAATGAAAGCCTTTATAAGGCAACAGAATAATGGGAGCAAGAATTAGGGTGAAATTTAAATGAAATGAAGCTTTTATGGTGAACTGCCTAAAGATCTCAGATAGCTGGCAGATCATTTGTATTACAGTTTTCTGATGCCTCAGCAGCAAAAGTTTACCATTTTAATTGTAGATTTCTAAATATTCACAAGAGAATATAGTTTTCTTCTATTATTTAAAAGCCAGATGATGTACAGAGAGTGTAAATTTAAAGAAAGGTTTTCCATCAGTTTTCCTTTTTAGCCTCTCAGAAGAAGCTTTTCTAGCCTATAATATCCCAATATATTAAGGTTTTTAATTGTTTTCTCTAAAGGAAATTTTCATATCCTTTTAAAAACTATCTTGAATTAAGAGAATTGTTTATTTTCTTTTTGTTAGTTGTTTACAATTAATACCTCTGTGGGGGCAGCATTATTGTTCATTTCCCAGACCTTTAATTTAAAATTTTTTTTTTATTGATTTCAGAGAGGAAGGGAGAGGGTTAGAGCGGCAGAAACATCAATGATGAGAGAGAATCATTGATTAGCCCGCAACCTGGGCATGTGCCCTGACTGGGAATTGAACTGTGACCTCCTGGTTCGTAGGTCAATGCTCAACCACTGACCCACACAGGCCGGGCTCCCAGACCTTTAATTTAGAAAGATAAAGGTTATTTTATATATGAAAGTCTCATAAAGAAAAACAGTTAAGTCCAAACAAATTGAAGATTAACTTTTAAGAGCCAAATTCTATCCATATTTGACTTTTTAAAGTATATGGCAAGTGCATAAATCCTAAATACATAGATAGCATGATGAACATATCACTTAGCCCTCCTCCTGGGGATGAGGACTATGATTTGTGATTGTGCTGAAGTTTTACTGAAAAAACTAAATGGGCAGAGTCGATCAGCTTTTTGATGCTTTGAGGGTATGAAGTAAAACCTGAAGGTTAGTAGGTAATATCAGATATAACCAAGTTCTAATACCTTCAATATTCCTAGAAATCCATCCTTGGGAAACTTAAGAGATACATGAAAGAGTAAGAGTGAAGAAAACACCTTCATAGGCAGTTGTTATTTTAACAGTGGCAACATTTTCACATTTTATAACAGGTGTAAAATCTGTCAATTTTGCCAGTAAATGAAGCTTATATTTTTCTCTGCTTATCTTTTCTGTTCTTACTTTAGTCAGACAACTTTTCCCTAATTCTTAGTTTTAAAAAAGACCAGGCTCCAAGGTGTAGTAGTTCTTTCCAGTCTCAAAATGACATTTCATCATGCTTTACTATATGATCAGTACCTCGATGGAGAGAGCTGCAGAATCCAATACAAAATGCATACTCTTTCCAAAGTCTAAACAAAAAGGTTTTCAGCTATAATCATTTGTGATATCTCTGCTATTTGGCTCTCTTTTGCAACTTGCTATTTGTCCAGCTAAACTTCTATGTTCAGTGAAAGCTATTGCACTTCCATTTGCCACCAAGCCAGTCCTTTATATTTTGTTTATAGTTTCCATAATCCATAACTACTGCAGAGTTTGAAATGTTGCGTGAAAGTATTTATTTAACATCCTGAACCCTCAACAGTCATACTCCGCGATATGCTCTTATTCTACTTTATCCTCCCATGAAATAATTCCTTGGCTATTCTGCTGATGTGGAGCCTTTCTGTACTGAGCCTCACTGCACTGGTGGAGGGGACTGTACTTCTAGGTCTAGCTAGCTATTAAGTGTTATTGTCGGGAACAACACTAAAAATACTTTTTATTTTGTGAGTATTTTAACTTATAATAAGTTGCAGCAATAATAGAATTTCTGCATATATGGGGAAGAATTCCTAGCTTCCGAGATGTTAATATTTTACTACCTTTGTCTTATCATTTTCTTTATATGTTCATATTGCCTTTTTTTTCTTTAAAGTACTTGCCCCTATATATTTGCTTTCAGAGACAGGAAGGGAGAGGGAGAGAGAGATAGAAACAGCCACTGATCAGCTGCCTCCTGCACCCCCTCTTGGGGATCGAGCTCCCAACCCAGACATGTGCCCTGACTGGGAATTGAACCAGCAACCTCTCCGTGCATGGGATGATAATGCTCAGCCAACTGAGGCAGACCAGTCAGTCATATTGTCTTTTTCTGAAACATTTAAGAGCAAATTGCAGAAATGACACCCACTTACCCCTAAATAATTCGTCAGTGTATTTCATAAGAAATGAAGACATTTTCTTTTTTGTTGTTGTTTTTCTTTCCCCAATCTCACCCAAGGATATATTTTACTGATTTTTAGAGAGAAGGGACTAGGGTCGAGGTGGGGAGAGAGGGAGGGGAGAGGGACACAGAGAGAGAAACATTGGTGTATGAGAGAAACATCGATCAGTTGCCTCCTGTATGTGCCCCCACTGGGGATCGAACCCATATCCTAGGTATGTGCCCTGACTGGGAATCAAACCGAAGACCTTTTGGTGCACAGGACGATGTTCCCAACCAGTTGAACCATATAGGCCAGAGCTGAAGACATTTTCTTATATAACCACATACAGTGATCAAAATCAGGAAATTAACATGGATATAATACCATTTTCTAATCTACAGACCTTCCAATATCATTTATTGTTCTTATAGCCAAAGGAAAAATTTTTTCTGGTCCAGGAAACAGGATCATGCATTACATTTAGTTATGTCTTATTTATAGTTACTCAATCTGTCTTTTATGACCTTGACGTACTTGAAGAGTACAGATCAATTATTTTGTTGAATGTTCCTCAATTTGAATTTATCTGATGTTTCCCCATGCTTAGAGTCAGGTAATGCATTTTGGCAGAAATATCACAGAAGTAATTTTGGGATCTGCTCAGTGCATCATATCAGGGGCACATGATGTTAATTTGCTTTATTACTCTTGGTGTTAACTTTTATTGCTTGGTTAAGGTGATATCTGCCAGATTAAGTTACAATTTTTTTCTTTGTAATTAAAAAGCAACTTGTAAAGAGATATTTGAGACTATGTGACTATCTTGTTTCTCATCAGACTAGTTTCAGCATTCATTGGTGATTCTTGTCTAAACCTAATATTCCTTCTACATTTATTAATTGTCATGCTACCATAAGGAAAAACCATCCTTCCTCCCCAATTATTTTATTCATTTATTTAATGGTTATATTAAATCTAAGAAGAAATTTTAAATTTGTGTTTTTATTCTTACATGGTGATTTTCATAACAAATGATACTATGCCCAAGTCTCAAAATAAATTAACAAAGTAGTGTGTATAGTTTTAAATTTAAAAAAATTTATTATTTATTTTTTAATCCTCACCTGAGGATATTTTTCCATTAATTTTTATCTTCTTTTTTTAAATCTTTTTTTAAAAATTGATTTTCAGAGAGTGAAGGGAGAGGGAAAGACAGAGAGAAATATCGATGTGAGAGAAAGACATCGATTGGTAGCCTCCTGCAGCCCTCGACCGGTATCGAACCCGGGACTCTTTGGTCTGCAGGCCGATGCTCTATCCACTGAGCCAAACCGGCTAGGGCAGTAGTGTATAGTTTTAAAATCTTTAACTTTACCACTAAAAATTCTCTTAATGTTTAATTTACTACTGTGAAAGTTACTTTTGATTAATTTTTGTGTGTCCTTTTATTGAGGTAAAGCAGTTCAAACTTTTTATTTAAATTAATTCTACTTCTATAATCTATAATTCTAATACCAAATTTTGAACTCCTCAATTATGCTTGATTTAGATAAAATAGTTTTGAACTAGTAACTTAAAAAAATACAACTATTTCAAAATAATACACATACATAAACAAATGAATTCAAATTGTATGAAAGGGCATACAATGGTATGAACATCTTATAACATTCTTATTATCTCAGCCAGGCAAAAGTTGGCATCTTTCTTTCAGTTAGATGTCACTCAACCTATTAGGTATGCAAATATCTTTTGTTTGCTTACGATCTAGGTCAGGGGTGGGCAACCCCTGGCACGCGTGCCAAACATGGCACGCCAGTAACTTTTGCTGGCACGCGAAACCTTCTCTTATAATCTTCCATTTACAATTTTTTTCTTAATATCGACTTTTTTATTTTTCAGATAAATTCAGGGTAGGTGCATCTTAGATAAATGAATAATTTTACATAACAAGTTATCTTAAAGACCATAGACATGGATTGACGAGAGAGGGGAAGAGCAATTTCTATGCCTCTGCCTTAACTCTCCCTGCCTTCCTAGATTTGACCAGTGTTTTGGTTTCATCTACATACGCTTGTGAATCTTTGTTCTCAGTGATGAATTTTGTTAAGTCTCGTAATAGGAGTAGCCTGACGGATGAAAGTAGTAGCTCGTGCATATCTCTGAAGGTCACGAAATATAAACCTGATGTAAAATCTCTGTCATCAGTGATGCAGCAGCAAAAGTCCCACTGATAATATCAAACGGAGTCATAAAGTTTTCTGTCGGACTATCAGTGTACATGTATACATTAAAAAATAAATGTATTTTTCATCATCATATACTGTGTTTTTGTCGCTTGAATGAATTTTATTATTTCTTCAAGGTTCTTCACATACGTACACCTTAAGAGATATCAAGTAGGCGTAACATGTTCTCAAAAAATTAGGGTTGGCACGCAGAGGAATTTTGAGTCAGAGATTTTGCTGGTTTTGGCACGCACTCACAAAAAGATTGTCCACCCCTGATCTAGGTCAACTGTAGAGTGAGGGGGAAATGGTGAAGATTGCCAACAGTGCCTCACATCTCATCTCTCCTGTAATCATAAAGTTGGATGGCACGTGGTGGCAATAAGGAACATGTTCTAAAAGTGAGTTAAATGAATTAAAGTGTTTTTTTAAATCAGTTGTCGATTTTTTTTTTTTTACTGTGTACTAAGAACTTTGCTGAAGCATTTCAAAGCAGAGGTTTTGCAAAAGAGAATAGATAACTAATGACTTTATTTTGTTAATGAATTTTGGAGCTATCTTTCAGTAAGGCCACATTTACTTCCAAGTTTTGCATACTAATTAAAATGGCTTCATCTATATAGGTTGCTAATTTTTAATATATTATGCATATTTAGTCAATGTTTTCTTTGGTATAAGTCAATAAGGTGATAAATCTTAATTATCTAACATTTTAAGTTGATATAAATCAACAGTATTTTCAGTTTTATTTGTAAAGCAAGAAAGTGAGCCAAAATGTTAATCTTTAACAATAATACATACAGTTTACAAAAATTTATTGAACTAACAGATTATGTGGCAGTAACCAAGGAGTCTCAACATATTAATTAAACCAGCTTCTTAAAAAATAAATATAATTTAATTTTTATCATTGAATGATTTTAAGACTATCTACATTTTCCTTTTAGGATTGTTCTGTAATTATGATGCAGTAAAATGTTGGAAATCACAGTGGTTGTTTAAAATGAACGTGCAGCAAAAAGGATTCAAGGGTGCTTTTTGTAAAGAGTTCTGTTGTTAGCACAATTTTGCCTGTGGTTCTTACCTCTTTTAGGAGAAGGCTGTAATGCCCCAAATTTGCCAGGACTTCATTAAGCTAATGTTGGATTTACAGCCAAACATTCAGTTGGTCAAGACCCCAGCCAGCCTCCTCTGAGATCCAAGAGGAGCAGGTGGGAAAAGGAGTGAGGTAGGAGTGGGAGGTAGTAACTTGTGTATTTATTATGTCAAGTGGGGTTTGTAGACTTTTAGAAATTAATTTAAATCTTTAAAGCCCTCTAAACTTTTTCTACATTAGCATTTTTATGATTGGCCTTTCCATTTCTTCAGTTAATGAGAAACATTGGAAAGATTTGCATTTTTTCTTATGTGGTTTTGAACAAACTAATATTTATTTTTCACTTTAAATTGGAATTCTGATTAGATTGATATTCTAGAAAGTTAATTTTTAATTCATTTTAAGAAAGTAAGAGTATAACAAGGAAATCTTATTCAGATTCCTGGGATTTTATACACACACACACACACTTAAATAATTTTTGAAATTGACTTTTAGAGAGAGAGATAGGAAGGGAGAGAGAGAGAGAGAGAGAGAGAGAGAGAGAGAGAAAGAGAAACATTGATCAGCTCCACCCCTGGACGACCCCCATCGGGTATGAAGCTCAAAACCCTGGCTTGTGCCTTGACCAAAATCGAACCAGTGGCCTCTTAGTGCATGGGGTGATGCTCAACTGAGCCATATCAGCCAGGGCTGTTTTCTTGAATTTGAATGAAGTGATCTTGTGATTTCAAGGGAATCAGCTGAAAGAATTTATTACCAGTAATAAAATTTGAGCTTTCAAAGTAAAAAAATACTAGTAGAGTTTTGGAAAACTTGTATCTCTCATCAAGATGTTGATAAGTAGTTAAAGACTTTTTTAGAGACTTCCAGTCAAGACAACAGAGTAGGTAAACTCTGTGCTCATCTCCTCCCATGACTTCATGAAAATTACAACTGAATTTTAAAACAACCATCATTTAGACCAGTGGTTCTCAACCCGTGGGTCGCGGCCCCTTTGGTGGTCAAACGACCTTTTCACGGGTCGTTCAAGACCATCCTGCATATCAGATATTTACATTACGATTCATAACAGTAGCAACACTACAGTTATGAAGTAGCAATGAAAATAATTTTATGGTTGGGTCACAACATGAGGAACTGTATTTAAAGGGCCAGAAGGTTGAGAACCACTGATTTAGAACCATCTGAAGACTAGCTGAACAGAATTCTTATAATCCTATATAATAAAAGCGTAGTATGCAAATTGTCCCCTCGACCTGGAGGTTGTCCGGGAGTTCAACCAGGGGGCGGGGCCGGCTGGGGGAAGGGAAGGAGGCCTCGGTCAGTGGCAGCGGTGGCAGGCAGCCAGGAGAAGGGAGGGAGGCCCTGGCTGATGGTGGCTGCCGGGGGGAAGGGAGGGAATACTCAGCTGGCAGCCACTAGGGACCCTACCAGTGCTCAAATTTCGTGCACTGGGCCTCTAGTGAAGGATATAAACAAGAAGCCACGTTGAGACTGGTAGAATGGTCTTACTCCTGTGGTGATTAAGCATTAGGAGGGATATCTCAACTGTGAAGATTTCCCCTGAGGAGTGAGGGGCTCCAGCCCCACACTAGGTTCCCCAAATCGGGCCATCAGTGCCATGAAAAGGAGTCCCCATGACATCTGGCTGTGCAAATCAGCCAGTATTGCATGTGAGAAAGACAAAGGGCTGTGGGAAACCAAGTTGTTGGTCTTAAAGGGATCTTGCACAGACTCACTTGCTCACAAATTCACTTGCTTTAAGCTCCAGTGCAGGGGCAGCAGCTCAAAAAGTGTCAGGGACATACTAAAGTGATATAGGGGAGGAATTAAATTGACTAGCTTCAGGGTGAGGGCTAGAGGGGCCATTGTTCCTTTGTTGAGCCCTCCCCCCAACCAGCTTGCCAGGTGCAGGTGGACACCAAATCTTTGCTTCTCCATTAACCTGATTAATACTCTTTACCCTGTCCTGGTGATTCCCTGCGGCCCCGACTCCCTCAACTCTAACTAGAGCTCTCAGGGGTTCCTCTACACCAGCAGGCATGCCTTGGCTCACTGTTTGGACTTTCCCTAAGTCTCTCAAAGGTCCACAAACACCAAACAAGTGGCAGCCTGCCTCAGTGTGCCTTGTTGATCTTGCTAAGTGGCCCCAAGCCCAGCACAAATAGTGACTGGTCTCAACTTGCATTGTAACTCCCATTAGGCGGCCCCAAGCCTGGCATTAAGTGGCAGTCAGTCTTAGCCTGGAACGTGGTTTTAACTCGGTGGCCACAAACCCAGCACAAGTGGCCGCTGGCCTCATCTCACATCATGGTGCTCTCCAAAAGGTCCCAAGCCCAGCATAAGTGGAAGCTGGCTTCAGTTCACAGTATCTCCGAGTCCAGCACAGGTGGCAGGCAATCATATATTACTTTGTAGCTCCTACCAAGTGATCCCAAGCCCCACACAAGTGGCTGCTGATTTTGGCTTTCATCAGAGCCCCTCCCAGGGGCTACAGGCCCAACATACCCAGGGCCTGCTTCAGACCATACCAGAGCACCACCCAACCAAGTAACACACCCAAAAGTGGACTTGGCTGTCACCAGAGCCCCACTAAGCGACTCCTTCTTTGTGGGGTTACTCCCCATAAAACAGCTTATCCATTGTATTGGCCAGCCCTCACAGCAGCCACCTAGAGGGTCAACCTCACCCATTGACATGCAAACAGAAATGGAGGCCTAATTATAACAGAAAGTCACAGAACCCACACAAGGGACACCCCTGGAGGATCCATCTCAGGTGACCAGGGAGACTGTGCCACTGGGCTCCACAGGAGACTTCTCCATAAGGCCATTCTGTCAAGACCAGGAGAAATAAACACAGGGAGTGGACCATAATCAGGAGACACAAAGGACATGCCCCAAATGAAAGAACAAGACAAGCCCTAGCTTGTTTGGCTCAGTGGAGAGAGTGTTGGCCTGTGGGCTGAAAGGTCCCAGGTTAGATTCTGGTCAAGGGCACATGCTCGGGTTGCAGGCTTGATCCCCAGTAGGGGGCATGCAGGAGGCAGCCGATCAATGATTCTCATCATTGATATTTCTATCTTTCTCTCCCTTCCTCTCTCTCTAAAAATCAATTTGGTTGCCTTCCAAAGAATAAGACAGAAATCCAGAAAAAGAACTAAATGAAATGGAGACAAGCAGTCTACCAGATACAGAGTTCAAAACACTGGTTAAAAGGGTCTTAATGAACTTAGAGGAAGAATAGATGAACTCAGTGAAAAGTTCAACAAAGAGAACACATAAAAAAGAACCAGTTAGAAATGAAGAAGGAGGGAGTCAGTAGTTGATTAGATGAAGCAACAGATCAAATCAGCTATCTGGAAGACAAGGTAACAGAAAACACCCAATCTGAACAGCAAAAAGAAAATAAAATTTTTAGAAAATGAGATTTTAAAGGGCCTCTGGGACAACATCACATTTATCAACATTCACATCATCAGGGTACCAGAAGGAGAAGAGAGAGTGCAAGGATTGAAAACCTAGTTGAAGAAATAACTACTGAAAACTTACCTAATCTTGGAAAGGAAGTAGACATACAAGTCTGGGAAGTACAGAAAGTCCCAAACTAGATAAACCCAAAGAGGCCTGCAATTACAGAAGTAACAAAGGATATGATAGGTTCCTTGGTTGTTCATATTTCTTAGAACACATTGCCTTCTGTAGCCTCTTGAGGTTGTGAACACCCTCCTCCCAGGATGGGAATTAATATAATTTTCTTTATATTTGTGGCTGGGGAAGAGACTTGTTTTTCTAAGGATCCTTGCTTGTCTTTTTTTGTAGATCATCATCATAAGGACCCCATGTTGTAACCAGTGAGTTAAGGAAATTAACTATGTGCTATTAACCATTTGCACAGAATAAAATTGATTAATAGGAATATAAAACCAGTCTAGAACAGGAGACTTACTGTTCTGTTTTCTGGGACATGAACATAATTTCATGAGTGTGGAATATTTTTAGCAAGTTAAAATTGCACTCTAGCTACAGCTAACTAATCCATTATGGTTTGACCCTCGTTTTAAGGGGAGATCATACAAAGCATCAATGAATAAATAAACCTCTGTGCCGGAGATTGGCAGACTTTTTGGGTTGTGGTGTCATTCCAACTTAGAGTTTAGTACATGTTAGGGGCTATGACTTGGTAATTCAAGTGTTTCACTTTATTACTATTGTGCCCTGGCTGCTATGCAAGGATGGCAAGAATGGTCTAATAAACTTAGAGATGTGGTGATGCTGTAATTGATATTAGTAGTAGCTGGGGTGTGGGTTAGTATACCTGAGCAATCCTGTTCAGTCATCATTTTCCATGCTTATATTTGTCCATTTGAGACAAGTTGTTGGTTATTGTAAATAAATACTGGTATGATCAAACTAGTTCAGGTACTTCATCCCCCCCCCCCCCCCCCCCCCCCCCTACAAAAAAAACCTAATCTCATTTTAACTAGGCTCCATCTGAGCATCAATGATACTGAGCTCTCCATGAATAAACATGATGCCCCACACTGGGGATCAAGCCCGCATCCCAGGCATATGCCCTGACTGGGAATCGAACTGTGACCTCCTGGTTCATAGGTCAATGCTCAACCACTTAGCCATGCCCACTGGGCTAGTTCAGGCACTTAAAAAAAAAAGTCTTTATTGTTGAAAGTATTACAAATGTCCCTGTTTTCCCCCATTAACCCTCTTCTGCCCACCCATGCCCCCAGTTCAGGTACTTATTAATACTGTTTTTACATTGTATTCTGCGTATATATTATACACTGGAGTTGTACAACTAGTGTTTTTTTGTTGTTGTTGTTAATCCTCACCTGATATTTTTCCATTTAATTTTAGAGAGAGTAGAAGGGAGAGGCAGAGACAGGGAGAGAGAAACATCCATGTGAGAGAGACACATTGATTGGTTGCCTTCCACATGTGCTCTGGGGATCCTGCTCTTGATAGGAATCAAATCCGGGACCCTTCAATCTGTGGGCCAACACTCTATCCACTAAGCCAAATCAGCTAGGGCAACTAGTGGATTCTTTTAACTCGGAATTTCATAAGGAAAACATAGAGGATTGATTGAGAAAAAATTAGTCTATTGTATAAAAATAAAGTATAACTCTTGACTATAATAGTATTTGGGATGATGAGTAAAATGCTAAAAGATTTAATGGCTGGGTCTTGATGTCCAAAAGTTTGTGGGTTATAAAATACCTTCTGTGAAGTACTTTTTAAAAGCTTTGCAGTTTTAGGTGGCAAAATTATTTCATATGCTCATTTCCTCACAGAAACCAGTATTATGGTTTCTTCTTAGCTCTAACTATCCAATATTCACCCATCTGCACCAGTAGGTTCAGTTGCTTCTCATAAAATATGGGTTTTGACAAATCTTTGCTGTTAGCTTTTCATTATCACTAGATGTTGATTGTACTGGCATAATAGTGTATAAAATCTAGGGAGAAAACAAATCAATTTGAACCATAACAGAATTAATGGGTCTTCCCAAATGCTCTCATTTAATTAGATAAATGTATGTAAAATATTTATCACTGCCTGAGACAGCAGATGCATGCAACAAGTGTTTTTAAAATAAACATTTAGATTCTTTTAGACATTAGTATTAATTATATTAGGATTTTCAGGCACTAATCAGTGTTCTATCTTTGAGATTTGAAAGAAGCAGGAAATAGGGCGTAGGACCTACAAGGAAATAGGAAGTCTACCCATGTTTTTATTTCACATTCCACTTCAACTATCTTGGAAACACAGGGTAAGACATCAAACAATGGTTTTATAAGTTTTTTTGTTGTTTGTTTCTTTTTATCTATCTCTTTATCTACTTTGTATTATATTTGTATTTTAGGATACTGGGGATGGAATATCCTATGTCTAGACATGTCTGGAATGTCTTGAATTGATTCATTAATATCAGGAACAGTATGAGTGTTTCTTTGTCAAGGAGATAATGAGTTTTCTTCCTATTCCCATTCATTAGTCAAAGAAACAAAGTACTCTTCTTTTTTTATTTCATTTTTTTATTGTTTAAAGTATTACAAATAGTAGTACATATATCTCCTTTTTTTCCCCAATTGACCTTCCCCCAGCCTCCCCTACCCCCTGGCACATGCCCTCACCCCCCTCCCAGTGTCTTGCGTCCATTGGTTATGCTTATGTGCATACATACAAGTCCTTTGGTCGATCTCTTACCTCCCCCCGCCCCCCAACCTTCCCCAGCCTTCCCGCTGTCGTTTGACAGTCTGTTTGATGCTTCTCTGCCTCTGTATCTATTTTTGTTCATCAGTTTATAATGTTCTTTATTATCCATAAATGAGTGAGATCATGTGGTATTTTTCTTTCACTGACTGGCTTATTTCACTTAGCATAATGCTCTCCCAAAGTACTCTTCTTAAATGTTCATTAAAACAGATGTGTGATTCAAAAAATAAATACGTCATTCAGATCAAACAGGATATGAAGAGAACGAAAAAAATATATAAATAATAACAAATGAACCTAATTGTCCTGTAAATGAATAATATAATAACACCGAAGAGGGTCAAGAAGTAAAGAACTAGCCTAAGTTTCTTTCTGAAAGAGGCATGGGTTAGCATTTCTGAATTGTTATTAGCAATTTTACTTTAATATATACTTTTATTGAACAAATAAATAAAAATATTGTGGATAATAAGATCTAGGTTTTTAAATCTCCCCACTGAGAGGTAACAGTACTACAGAATCAGTGAACACACTGCTGCCCAGATCTTGGTTTCTAAATAACATTCTCCAATAAAAGGAATCCTGGAGAAATGATTGGTCCCAGGTCTGGGTCAGGGGAATAAAGAAGAACCTGGAATATTTAATGGAACCAGAATGTAATGATGAGGGTATGTTAGAAGGATATAGCCAGATTGAAAGCGCTTGCACTGTCCAGAGCTGGGATGAAATATGTAATGATAGCTTTGGATCAAAATCCATATAATAAACTATCTATGAGTCCATACTATCATAAGAATACAATGGAGGAACAGCTCTTTTTATTTAAAAAAATAATAAAATTCATATTTTAGAGCAGTTTTAGGTTCATAGCAACATTGAGGGATAGCTCTTTTTAAATAGAATTCCAGTCAATAAGTGGAGAATGAATGATGGAAATAAAAATGTCATCGTTGTGAATAGAGAGTATTTTCAACCTAGAGAGGAGAGGTGCTGTATTAGAGTACAGAAAGCAAATGGTTGAGAAGAAAGAACATCTAGATGTTTGAGCCATGTAAATGAGAGAGATGAGATTAGTAATTAGGATCTATAGGTGGAATGGTTTGAGGTTGTGGGGGAAAATTGGGAATATTTAACTTCCTGGTGTAGAGACTGCAGGATAAGATGGAGACTCAAGTTGTAAGGAAAGTTTTAAAATAAGACAGAGGAGGGAACTTCTGTGGGATATGTTGATCAAAATAGAAAGGTTTCGCTTAGAGAAGCTGAATATACATTTCTTTTTAAAATATATGTACTTTTTTTTTATTGATTTCAAAGAGGAAGGGAGAGAGAGATAGAAACATCAGTGATGAGAAAATCATTGATCAGCTGCCTCCTGCCTGCGCCCTACAGGAGATTCAGACTGCAACCTGGGCATGTGACCTAACCAGGAATCGAACCACAACCTCCTGGTTCATAGTCAATGTTCAACTACTGAGCCATACCAGCCGGGCCTGAATATGCATTTCTGAGTATAATAAAGGCCAGTCAAGAAATTTCTAAGAGAATTGTCTGTGTCAGAAATTTTTGAAATGCAAGTTTAACCTGAAAACAAAAAAAGAATTAAATCAGTGAATCAGACATTATAAGACTCTACCTGGTATGTCAAACTTTATAGATGGCTTCTCTTGTACTTGTACACATGTATAGGTGCTTTTGTGCTACGTCTTTGTCATTTTAGGATGGCTAAAATAAAAGCCTTTGAAAAACTTTGTGCTTTGGTATGATATCCGTGCACAACATGAGTTGTCTTCCCATTATAGTTAAGATTTTAAAAGGAAAAAAAAAGAGAACTCACAGACATTGTCACTAGTATGGTGATTGCAGGGATGGGCGGTGGTGGAGGTGGAAGAGGGCATAGAGGGGATAAATGGTGATGGAAAGAAAAGATTCCTTTTTTTGTGCTAAATCTCACAAATCTTGGTGTTTCCAACTGTTACTGATTTACCAGTTTCTGTTTGATGCAAGAATCATTATAGATATTGAAATCTATACTTCCTTTTCTGTTGTCTTTGTTTACATAGGCTTTTTTTCAGTTCAACTTGAAATTTTAGATTGAGGATCTGTCACATGTTGCAAGCATAGAATGATATTGTAGGGTAGGAAAAATTTTTTCCTTCTATTTTTCTAGGTTCTCTGCTCACGCTTTGTAACAAAAAAACAGATAAACTAGAAAAGCATACAAACTTAACATGAAACTTGAGCCTTTGTAAGGAAATGAAGGCCCAAAGAAGGTTTGATAGAAGAGTAGAAAGTTGAAAAAATGTGATAGGACAAAAGGAAAGCTAAATGTAATAACTTGAGGGAAACGTAGCAAAGGCCTATCTGTTTGGATTCCTCTTGGTGTCCCTCTGTCTGTAGAGATAAGGATGCTTCTTTATTAAAGGGAGGGTACCTCTCACATGAGGGTCTTATGATCTGCTTCAGGGGCAAGTCAGAGAGTCCTTTCTACACCTGCCACTTCTAAAATTTCTTCAGCTTAAAATGTTCAATATGCCAAGGTACCATATTTTGGAGTAGCATGTCCCAACCCCATCAATATCACAGATGACAAATACTGTTTATGGTCAGCAACTTAGAACTCTTCACATTAAACTATTGGCCCAAAGACAGGTCATTAGAGTATAACTATTATTCCATAAGTTATGTATTACTAATTTAGTGTTATATGTACTAAAATTCCTCTATGTTGGCATCTTTCTGTCTAATACCTTTGGCTCTAGCTTTATTTACTTACTAGAGGCCTGGTGCACAAAAATTTGTGCACGGGGGGGGGGTCCCCTCAGCCTGGCCTGTGCCCTCTCGCAGGCTAGGACCCCTCGGGGGATGACCACCTGCGGGGGATCGGGCCTAAGCTGGCAGTCAGACATCCCTCTGGCAGCCTGGCAGCCCTCGGGGGATGTCCACTTACCAGCAGGGAGCAGACCTAAGCTGCAGTCGGACATCCTTAGCGCTGCTGAGGAGGCGGGAGAGGCTCCCACCACCACCGCTGTGCTGGCAGCCGTCAGCCTGGCTTGTGGCTGAGCAGAGCTCCCCCTGTGGGAGCGCACTGACCACCAGAGGGCAGCTCCTCCATTGAGCATCTGCCCCCTGGTGGTCAGTGTGTGTCATAGTGACCAGTCATTCCCAGTGGTTCTGCTGTTAGGGTTAATTTGCATATTACCCTTTTATTATATAGGATAGAGGCCTGGTGCACGGGTGGGGGCCAGCTGGTTTGCCCTGAAGGGTGTCCCGGATCAGGGTGAGTAGTATTCCATAGCGTATATGTACCACATCTTCTTTATCTGATCCTTTATTGAAGGACACTTTTGTTGTGTCCATGTCTTGGCCACCATGAATAATGCTGCAGTGAACATAGGAGTGCATATATCTTTGAGAATAAATGTTTTTGAGTTTCTCGGGTACATACCCAGAAGAGGGATTGCTGGGTCATAGGGTAACTCATATTCTTAAATTTTTGAGGAACCTCCATACTGGTTTCCATAGTGGCTGTACCAGTTTACATTCCCACCAGCAGTGAATGAGGGTTCCTTTTTCTCCACAACTTCTCCAATACTTGTTCTTACCTGTCTTGTTGATAATAGTCATTCTAACAGGTGTGACATAGTATCTCATTGTTGTTTTTATTTGCCATTTCCCTAATAGCTGGTGAAATTGAACATCTTTTCATATATCTGTTGGCCATTTGTCTAGAGGTTTCTGTTCAGGTCCTCTGCCCATTTTTTAATTAGATTGTTTGTTTGGTGTTGAGTTATGAGTTGTTTATATATTTTGGATATTAATCGCTTGTTGGAACTGTTTGCAAATATCTCCCATTTGGTTGGTTGCCTTTTTGTTTTGTTGTCAGTTTCTTTTGTTGTACAGAAACTTTTTAGTTTGATATATAGTGGGGCCTTGACTTACGAGTTTAATTCATTCCGTGACGGAGCTCGTAACTCAAATTACTCGTATGTCAAATCAAAAAGTGAACGAGTGAGACACGTGATGCTGGGCTGATGTTGTGGCGTTCACTGTGACGTTCGCTGCGCCAGTGAAGCTGGCTCGTAACCCAAATTTTAGCTTGCAACTCAAAGCAAAAAAATCGGCTGAGAGACAGCTCGTATCTCGAAAAACTCGTTAGAACACTCGTAAGTCAAGGCCCCACTGTAGTCCCATTCATTTATTTTTGCCTTTACTTCCCTTGCCTTTGGGGTCAGATTCATAAAATGTTCCCAAAGCCAAGGTCCATAAGTTTAGTACCTGTGTTTTCTTCTATGTTATTTATTGTTTTAGATCTTATATTTATGTCTTTGATCTATTTTGAATTAATTTTTGTACATGGGGACAAACTGTAATCTAGTTTCATTTTTTTGCATGTGGTTTTCCAGTTTTCCCAGCACAATTTATTGAAGAGGTTTTCTTTTCTCCATTGTGTGTTTTTGGCTTCTTAGTCTAAAATTATTTGGCTCAGTGAATAGAGTATCAGCCTGTGGACCAAAGGGTCCAGGGTTCGATTCCGGTCAAGGGCATATACCTTGGTTGCAGGTTCCTCCCTGGCCCCAGCCCTGGTCAGGGCACATGTAGGAGGCATCCAATCAATGTGTTTCTCTCACATCAATATTTCTCTCTGTCTTTCTCTCTCTCTTCCACCCTCTAAAAATCAATGGAAAAATATCCTCGGGTGAGATTTAAAAAAATAAATAAATAAAAAATTTATTTGCCCATATACATGCAGTTTTATTTCTGGGTTCTCAATTTTGTTCCATTGGCCTGTGTGTCTATTTTTTTTTCTTTTATCAGTACCATGCTGTTTTAATTGTTATAGCTCTGCAGTATAATTTGAAGTCAGGTAGTATGATACTTCCAGCTTTGTTCTTTTTTCTGAGGATTGCTTTGGCTTTGGGGTCTTTTGTGGTTCCATACAAACCTGATGATTTAATGTTATATGCACTAAAATTGCTCTATGTTGGCACGTTTCTGTTTAACACTGTTAGCTCCAGCTTTAGAGTAGAATTTTGTTGGAGCCTGCCTGGGTATGCAAATGTAGTTTTCTGAATAGTCTCCATAGTGAGCCAACATCTTCTACTTGTTACAGTGTTATTTAAATGTCTGTGGAAATGGACTCCAGCATAGTTCAGGCTTCTCCATTATCTACTAACTTAATTTTGAAATGGCTAATTTATAACAGTACTACCTTCCTATTGGCTTTATGCAAATAGGGTGAGTTTTCTTACTTTTAGCTTAGAATGTATGTCTTATTATATTTGAAGTCATATAAAATATCTATTATATTCTAGGGAACTTTGCTAAGATTAAAGATTATCACTTTGAATTTTAGTAGCATTTTATAGTATTCAAAATGTTCTTACATGTATTTTTTCATTTTTGGATAGTTAATGCACATAACCTAGTTTATTTTGACTCATGCAAAGGAAGTAAATGACTTTGAGACTGCGATGAGGATAGGCTTAAGTTTATGTCTGGTATACCTTTAAATTATTATGTACTTGTATTACCTATTTAAAAAAGTACAATTAGCCCTAGCTGGTTTGGCTCAGTGGCTAGAGCATCAGCCTGCGGACTGAAAGATCCCAGGTTCAATTCCAGTCAAGGGCACATGCCCCGGTTGTGGGCTCGATCCCCAGCAGGGGGCGTGCAGGAGGCAGCCAATCAATGATTCTCTCTCATCATTGATGTTTCTTTCTCTCTCTCCCTCTCCCTTCCTCTCTGAGATCAATCAAAATATATTTAAAAAAAAAAAGTACAGCCGTAACCGGTTTGGCTCAGAGGATAGAGCGTCGGCCTGCGGACTGAAGGGTCCCAGGTTCGATTCCGGTCAAGGGCATGTACCTGGGTTGCGGGCACATCCCCAGTAGGAGATGTGCAGGAGGCAGCTGATCGATGTTTCTCTCTCATCGATGTTTCTGACTCTCTATCTCTCTCCCTTCCTCTCTGTAAAAAATCAATAAAATATATTAAAAAAAAAAGTACAATTACTATGGTTGCCATATAGAAACTTGTTTATGAGAGGATGTGGAAAAATTAGTAAATAGACTATCAAAGTTGTTCAGGGAAAAGATGAGGATAGCAAAACTAGAATGGCGCATTGGATAGAGATTGATATATATACATGGAATCTAGAGATATTTTGGAGGTAAAATTCATTGCACTTGGTGATTAATTGGATGTTATGTATTTCTGCAATGGAAGTTTTATAGTGAGCATGTAATACTTTTGTATGCCCAAAATGAAGTTAAGTGAAAAGGAAAGAACTTCTAGCTAGAGGCCTATAACAAGGTTTCATTATCTCCTGAGGCTTGAAACTTTTTCATTCCTATATTATCATTTCTCTGGGATAGTTTCATTTCTTCACTTCACTTGTAACTTTATTTCCATTATCATAGCACCTCTCCAGTTAAGAATTTTATTATGGCTCCACTGCATCATTATACGACATACCTTTTATTATTGCTTCACCCAGCATCTATTTATTCCCACTATAGTTCTTCCATATTTTGAGCAGTCTAATGTTCCGTAGGTGTAATTGCAGTATCAGTTTTTACATGCTCCAAGAACTATAGCAGCCTCCTATCTAAAGTCCAAAGTTTAGGATAGAGTATAACATTCTACCTTACTAACCTTACCTTTTCCTGTTACTCCTTCCCTTAACACATACACACCCCTCACACTCTCTATAGTTCATCAGAATTTAATGATTTATTGTTCTTTTTTTCTTTATTGATTAAGGTATTATAAATGTGTCCTTATCCCCTCATTGTCCCCCCATCCCCCCAGTCCTGCCCTCACTCTCACCCTCACCCCCTGTTGTCTGCGTCCATCGCTTATGCTTATATGCATGCATACAAGTCCTTTGGTTGATCTCTCCCCCTTACCCCCACCCTCCCCTACCTTCCCTCTGAGCATCTGATCAATGTTTCTCTGTCTAAAAATATGGAATGCTTCACAAATTTGCGTGTCATCCTTGCACAGGGGCCATGCTAACCTTCTCTGTATCGTTCCAATTTTAGTATATGTGCTGCCGAAGCGAGCACGATTTATTGTTCTTATTCTGGTGGTTTTCTTTTCATAATGTCTTTGAATGCCTTTGTACCTCTTTTTAGTGATAGGTACTTATTTATTGCCATTTTTATTCTTTATGCCTATGTTTCTCTCCATCTCTGTTAAAATATTTTATTATTGATTGATAGAGAGAAAGGAAGGGGGGGGAGAGAGAGAGAGAGAGAGAGAGAGAAAAGAGAGAAACATTGATTTGTTGTTCCATGTAATTATGCATTCATTGGTTGATTCTTGTATGTGCCCTGACCAGGGATCAAACCTGCAACCTTGGCGTATCCAGACGATGGTGTAACCCAGTGGTCGGCAAACTGCGGCTTGCGAGCCACATGCGGCTCTTTGGCCCCTTGAGTGTGGCTCTTCCACAAAATACCACGTGTGGGCACGCATGTACAGTGCGATTGAAACTTCGTGGCCCATGCGCAGAAGTCGGTATTTTGTGGAAGAGCCACACTCAAGGGGCCAAAGAGCCGCATGTGGCTCGCAAGCCGCAGTTTGCCGACGACTGGTCTAACCAATTGAACTAACCAACCAGGGTGCCTTTTTACCTCTTGGCTATTTTTGTGGGTTCATCACAAATCCTCCATCTTTCCTCATGCCTTAGCTATAAGTTTTTGTTTGTGCCTATATTATTTTATTTACTTCTTTCATGGTACTTTTCCTTCCAAAACTATTCTTTCTTTATTTCCTGGCTAAATTATTAACATGACTACTTACCCTATAGCCTAGGCCACAAACTCAGGGGTGATATTTGGGTCTTGATTATTCTCTTAATTTTCATTCCTGTTTTCAGCAGAATGTCCAACTAGAAACCAAGGTAATTCTATCATTATTAAACTCAATAGTATATGTGGCATACAGAAGTTATTTTCTTAACTCTTACAATAACCCTTAGGAATTTTTAAAATTCCCATTATACAGATAAGGAAACTAAAATTCAAAGAGAGTAAGTAAGATTAAATATTAAATTTTTTGTGTGACATCAAGGCCTGTGCAAAATTCATTTGACCCCATAAATATTTCTCTAATCCTTCTCTTCTCCTTTTTTCTCTCTGTTCCTCTCTTTATCATTTTTCTGTCTGGATTATTCCAGCAATAGCTTTCTAACTGGTACAATGCCTCTCTTCTTTCCCTCCCCCGATCTTTTTTTCATACTCTGCCAAATACAAAGCTGTTCATTTTATTCCCCTGCTTAAAATTCCTCAGTGGTTCCCTGTGGCCCACAAAATGAAGATCAGACTCCTTATCATGGCACATCCATCATCTGGTTCCTGCTTACATTTTCAGCATCAATTCCTACTACTTCCCTTCCCTGGTCTACATTCTGGCAATATTGAACTATTTATGGTTATTAGAACTTAATGAGTTCTCTCCAAGCTTTTGCTTTTGGAATTTTCCTCTTGCTTGGAATTTCCTTCTCTCCTGCTCTGCCTTTGGGAATCCTTCCTTAGCTATTACAATTCATTTTAAACAGTATTTCTGTGATGTGGACATTTAAAAATATTCCTTGATATTCCCTAGAAGGATGAGGCAGTATTAGGCTTGTCTAAGTCCTCTATTTTTTATTTTTATTTTTTTGCTTCTAGGAGAGCATTTATCACATTGTACTCTTACCTATTAGAGAGTGGAATCCTTAAAAAAGCAGAATTTTTTTCTTGAGCTCAGGATGAGTATCTTTTATTTTTTATTTTTTAAATATATATTTTATTGATTTTTTACAGAGAGGAAGGGAGACATGCCCTTAACCGGAATCGAACCCGGGACCTTTCAGTCCGCAGGCCGATGCTCTATCCACTGAGCCAAACCGGTTTTGGCGGGATGAGTATCTTTTAACTCTAGTCCCTAATGTTGTTTCTGACACGTATTTGTATTGATCTGCTTAATACAAAATTACATAACAAAGTACCATAGACTGGGTGGCTTAAACAACAGAAACTTATTTTTCCACAGTTCTGGAGGATTGAAGTCTGAGACCGGGTGCCAGCATGGTCAGGTTCTGGTGAGGGCTCTCTGCTCACTGTGTGCCGCGTGGCCTTTCCTTGGTATGTGTGTGTAGAGAGAGGAATTGTTCTTTTCTTATAAGACCAACAATGCTATTGGATTAGGACCCTACCCTTATGATCTCATGTAACTTTATCCTAAAAGCCCTATCTCCAAATACAGTCACAGTGGGGGTTTTTACAGAATTTTGGGGGGATTCACCACAGTTAGTATTCAATATTTGTTAAAATAATTGTTAAATTCTTTTTATTTTGTGATTCACTGTTTACACGATTGTCTTTGCCATTAGATTATACATTTCTTAAGAGGAGGGAGGGACTGTTTCCTCTTTTTGTATATTTTGGACTTTGAATATATAGATTTTCAAGAGTTGTTGAATGAGCTAAGTTAATTGCATTATAGAATGAGATTGATATTGTGTTATTTAAGTCAGGTGCCTAACAAGGGCTTCTGGGTTACTAATTTTCAGTGACTTTTTTTTCTACTCCAAATCTCTTATTCTTTGTCTTCATATTTCAAGGTAATTATTGTTACCACTTTCTTACATCCTTTCAGAAGTATCCTATTTATATATAAGTATTATACATATTTATCACTGTAGGGCAGTGGTTCTCAACCTTCCTAATGCCTTGACCCTTTAATACAGTTGCTCATGTTGTGGTGACCCCCAACCATAAAATTATTTTCGTTGCTACTTCATAACTGTAATTTTGCTATTGTTATGAATCGTAATGTAAATATCTGATATGCAGGATGTATTTTCATTGTTACAAATTGAACATAATTAAAGCATAGTGATTAATCACAAAAACAATATGTAATTATATATGTGTTTTCCGATGGTCTTAGGCGACCCCTGTGAAAGGGTCGTTCGACCCCCAAAGGGGTCGCGACCCACAGGTTGAGAACCACTGCTGTAGGGTTTTTAATCATTAAAGATAATAAGTTATAGAAAATAATTAGCATGATGTAGTATAGTATAGTAGATTTTATATCAAAAATGTTAGTTTCCTTCCACTTCCTTCCAGGAAGAGATGGCTTCTTAAGGAGACAGAAAATTCCTTTAGGATTTGTTTTCATTTTATAGTTTAAAATACTCTTAATTTTCAGTCTACAAAGGTTCTCCATATTCACATATAAGTAGAAAGTAATACCTAATATAAGGTAATGACTTACTTCTTACCAGTTATTTGAAGTTATTCTGTATCATGATGTTTCATTTTATTAGCACGGTGCTTGGTACTAAACCAGGGGTGATTTTTGTTCCTAGGACAGCGGTTCTCAACCTGTGGGTTGCGACCTCTTTGAGGGTCGAACAACCCTTTCACAGGGGTCGCCTAAGACCATCGGAAAACACATATATAATTACATATTGTTTTTGTGATTAATCACTATGCTTTAATTATGTTCAATTTGTAACAATGAAAATACATCCTGCATATCAGATATTTACATTACGATTCATAACAATAGCAAAATTACAGTTATGAAGTAGCAACGAAAATAATTTTATGGTTGGGGGTCACCACAACATGAGCAACTGTATTAAAGGGTCAAGGCATTAGGAAGGTTGAGAACCACTGTCCTAGGACATTTGGCAGTATTTGGAGACATTTTTCGGTTGTAACAACTAGGGGATGCTATTGACATTTATTTATTGGATAGAAGTCAGAGATGCTGCCAAACATTCTACAAGATGCAGGACAAACCGCCACAGCAAAGAATTATCTGGCCCAAAATACCAGAAATGCTGAGATAGAAAAACCCTGCATTAGCATTAATTGACTTATGTCGTGGCCTCTCTCATTCTTTCTGTAATTATTGTCTGTGTTGACTATTCATTTTGTAATTTTATAATTTTAAATCTAATGTGATACTAAATTAGATGATATCTAATGTGTAACAGATATGTACATATTTCTCAGATTTTATTTTTTTTTTAATTTTAATTTAAAAAATTTTTAAAATTGTTTTATTCAGATTTTAATTTAAAATCATTTTATCAGATAGTGTTGGCATTTGCTTTGCAAGTTTTCACTTTAATTAAAAAAACATACTAAAGGCAGCAGCAGATCTGTTTTTCTTAAATTAAAACGATAAAGTGATTCTTAACTGTTCATTGTACTTTGCTACTTTGAAGTGTTTGACCTGACCATATTCTATAGCCCAGTGAGGTTGAAATTATATAACCATCTGCCAGCTAGGTAAGGTAGCAGCTGTCTAGGATGTTTAAGAGTGTTGCTTTACTGGATTGGAGGCAAGCAAGGTTTATGTGTAAATGTTATCTTTATTGGACCTCCAGGTTCTTTAGGGCTATTAAGTGTAATTTTTTCATTGGATGTTGTCATTTTGGTGAAGGTGGTTCCTGGTGGAAATGAAATCATGAGGACTAGGTGACAGGAACATCTCTAGGTTGATTTTCAAGAAAATGAGAATTTCAGGGGGAAAATGAGGGAATAGGTAGAGGCAGAGACTAATGGTGTCATCCTATATAATAAAAGCCTAATATGCTAAATGTCCATTCGACCGGTCAGCCATTCAACCAATCAAAGCATGATATGCTAAGGCTGCTCAACCACGCACTATAATGTGCACTGACCACCAGGGGCAGACACTCCAACTGGTAGGTTAGCTTGCTGCTGGGGTCTGGCTGATCGATCGGGACTGAGCGAGATGGGCCAGACATGCCCTGGAGCCCTCCTGCGGTGCTTCCCCAGCTGGCCAATCTCACATGTCTCTCCCCGGCCCCGAACGTGCACCTGTGGGGTCCCTTGGCCTGACCTGTGCCCTCTCGCAATCCGGGACTCCTCAGGGAATGTCAGAGAGCTGGTTTTGACCCGATCCTGTAGGCCAGGCCAAGGTATCCCACTGGTGCACGAATTCGTGCCATTGGCCTCTAGTATAATATTTGGCTTAATTTTTGCTTTGAGAAAGATATACTGCTGCCCCGAACGTGCACCTGTGGGGTCTCTTGGCCTGACCTGTGCCCTCTCGCAATCCGGGACTCCTCAGGGAATGTCAGAGAGCTGGTTTTGACCCGATCCTGTAGGCCAGGCCAAGGTATCCCACTGGTGCACGAATTCGTGCCATTGGCCTCTAGTATAATATTTGGCTTAATTTTTGCTTTGAGAAAGATATACTGCTAAAACTATAAGGTCACACAACTAGTAACTGAGGAGCTGAGATTTAAATCCATGCAATCTAGCTCTAAAGTCTATGCTCTTAACCTTAACACAACACTGTACTCCCTGGCAGTTATCATCCTCCCTATGACCTTTTCACACCTCCCTGCTCCGCCCTCCCCACCCCCCCCATCTCCATTTGAAAACGGAGAGAGAGAGAGAGGGAAAATGATGAATTCATTGTGGAAAATTCTGAGTGTAAGGTGGTTTATGAATTACCAAGTTAAAACATCTGAACAACCCTAGCTAGTTTGGCTCAGTGGATAGAGCATCAGCCTATGGACTGAAGGGTTCCAGGTTTGATTCTGGTCAAGGGCACATGCTTGGGTTGCAGGCTCAATCCCCACTAGGGGTTGTGCAGGAGGCAGCTGATCAGTGAGTGATTCTCTCTCATCATTGATGTTTCTCTTTCTCCCTCTTCCTCCCTCTCTGAAATCAATAAAAATATTAAAACAAACAAACAAACCAAAACAAAACATCTGAACAGTTATTTAATATACTAATCTGGAGTTCAGGAAAAAGGTTTAAGTTTGAGATTTGTAAGTCATTAGTGAACAGTTAGGGAGTTGTGCAGGGGATGAAATGTAGAGTAAATAAAAAACAATTCAGGGTAGAACCCTGGAGATTACCAACATTTAGGAAGTTCATAGAGTTGGTGGAGGAGCTTGAAAAATAGGTTAAGAAGTGGCCAGAGAGATAAGAAAATCAAGATTAAAAATTAAGGTTAAAAGCCAAGAAGGAATGTATGATGCCAGATGTCTTAAAGGCATGCCCTGCTGGCGTGGCTCAGTGGTTGAGCATTTACCTATGAACTAGGAGGTCACATGGTTCGATTCCTGGTTAAGGCACATACCCAGGTTGTGGGTTTGATTTTCGGTCCAAGTGCATAGAGGGAGCAACTCATCAAACTCTCTCTCTCTCTCTCTCTCTGTCTCTCTCTCTCTCTCTTTTCCTCTCTCTCCCTCTTTC
Organism: Myotis brandtii; assembly: GCF_000412655.1. Taxonomy (NCBI): domain Eukaryota; kingdom Metazoa; phylum Chordata; class Mammalia; order Chiroptera; family Vespertilionidae; genus Myotis; species Myotis brandtii. The sequence continues at coordinate 876,481 of NW_005354021.1, forward strand.
TCTCTCCTCTCTCTCTTCTCTCTCTCTCCTCCCTCCCCCCTCCTCTTTCTCTAAGAATCAATAAAAAATAATATCCTCGGGTGAGGAATTAAAAAAAAAACTTGAAAGGCAATTTGGGGGCTTAAGAGCATCTATATTTAAAATTTTTTTTTTAAAATATATTTTATTGATTTTTTACAGAGAGGAAGGGAGAGAGATAGAGAGTTAGAAACATCGATGAGAGAGAAACATCGATCAGCTGCCTCCTGCACATCTCCTACTGGGGATGTGCCCGCAACCCAAGTACATGCCCTTGACCGGAATCGAACCTGGGACCCTTCAGTCCGCAGGCCGACGCTCTATCCACTGAGCCAAACCGGCTTCAGCCATATTTAAAATTTTTTATATGAAACACCAAGTTGCTCTCTAGGAAAGCTGTGGCTAATTATGTAGATAAAGAATATTTTTAGGCCGAAACCGGTTTGGCTCGGTGGATGGAGCGTCGGCCTTCGGACTGAAGGGTCCCAGGTTCGATTCCGGTCAAGGGCATGTACTTGGGTTGCGGGCACATCCCCAGTAGGAGATGTGCAGGAGGCAGCTGATCGATGTTTCTCTCTCATCGATGTTTCTGACTCTCTGTCTCTCTCCCTTCCTCTCTGTGAAAAATCAATAAAATATATTTAAAAAAAAAAGAATATTTTTAGGATATTCTATAATTTACTTTTCTTGTAAGAGTAGCTACTGAGAATGACCACTGATTGTAACATGAGAGAAAAACTGAGTCATCCAAAGCCTTCCCATGAAATTCTTATATATTTACTTGGTTATAATTTTCAGGGCTAGGAAACTTATCCTTTACCCTTTAGTTCCTCTGGCTAGTCAAATAATTTAAACGACATATAGCAAATTAATAGGAGAAAATAAAATTTTAATACATGTGCACAGGGCATTCATGTAAGCATTAAATTCCAAAGACAGTGAGGCAAAAAGAGGTATATGTGTCACTTTGGACAAAGGAGAAAAGTAGGGAAGAGGTTCCAGATTTGAAAGGGGCAGTAGACAATTCACAGGTAGCCAACTCAGAAACAGTGGGATAGAGGGGAATCCAGTGAACAGATATTTGCATAGAATTTTCCAGTCTGTCATATATTTTTTTTAAATTAAATCTTTATTGTTCAGATTATTACAGTTGTTCCTCTTTTTCCCCCCCATAGCTCCCCTCCACCCGGTTCCCCTCCCACCCTCCTCCCTCACCCCCCCACCACTGTCCTCATTCATAGGTGCACGATTTTTGTCCAGTCTCTTCC
>NW_005354021.1:880527-905838 GCF_000412655.1 Myotis brandtii
GAGCGAGCAGTATGGCTGCTCTCAGTCCTGCCCTCAGAGGCCCCGGCAATCGCTGCGAGCACCTCCGAGAGAAAGCTGCCCTCGAGTTCCGACCGATGCCAGACAGTCCCCAGAGACTCACCCAGAACTGGAGCTCAGAGCTTGAGACTCCCTCCGGATTGAAAAAGACAGTCGTGTCTTCAGCCGCCAGCCTTCTCTGCATGCACCTCTGCACCTTTGTATTTTACTTCCGCACTGCACCTCCTCTGAGTCTTGATATGCTTTTCTCTTTCCTTCTAGTTGTAGAATTTCCACTCAGCCAGCCTTCCTGTGGTTCTGGATGATGTCCGTTCCGTCTTTTAGTTGTATTTTTGAAGTGGTTGTGCGAGGCAGCAATCTCCGGTGTTTACCTATGCCGCCATCTTGGTTTTTCCCCCCAGTCTGTCATATTAATTCATATGTGCTAAAGTGAATATGCTGTGGTGATTATGCTAAGGTTCCTTTCTTGAAGCAGATTTTTCAATCTGACTCTCTTTAAGAAGGAAAGAGAGAGGTAAAAAACTCTTCCTGAGTTTGTTGGACTTTAATTGTTTTCAGCCAAAATAATCTGTCTGCCAGGGTGGTACTGTGGGAGACTCACTCCTGATTCCCACACAGTGTTATAACTTGTCTCTATTACTAGGACTTAAGAACTTTGAGACTGGGGGCACTGTCTGTTTTGTTATGTATATAAACTGCATCTTATTACCATCATATCTCCAGGTTTAGGATAGTCCCGGGTATAGCTATAATAATAAAAGCATAATATCCTAATTAGACTAGGTAGCCGAACGACCTTCCAGACGTCACTCCGGACGTCCTTCCAGACGAAGCCGCTGCAGCGGGGGGCCGAAGTAGAGGTGGTTAGGGGTGATCAGGCAGGCAGGCGAGCAGTTAGGGGTGACCAGGCAGACAGACAGAGTGGTTAGGGGCAATCAGGCAGGCAGGCAGAGTGTTTAGGGGTGATCAGGCAGGCAGGCAGGCAGGCAGGTGAGTGGTTAGGAGCCAGCAATCCTGGATTGCAAGAGAGATGTCCGACCACAGGCTGGATCGGACCTAAACCGGCAATCGGACATCCCCCGAGGGGTCCTGGATTGCAAGAGGGTGCAGGCTGGGCTGAGGGACCCCCCCTCCCCCCAGGCCTCTAGTAACTTAATAAATATTTGACTGACTCTTTAGTAATTGATTGCCACTAAAGAGTCAGGCCCCAGGATGTGTAAGTCTCTCGGAGGCTTGGGCCTAATTTATCTACGGTTTGCTGTTGCTCTGAATTAGGGGAGAGCAATCTATCTCATCACTGTTTGGGAGAGCTTGGATTACCTGACATTTTATCAGCCCAGAGTTGTCGTTGAGTATGTGGGTTTTTGTTTGTTTTAATCAGCTTTTGGTTGCCTTTCTGTTTAGGTATGTATGCATGATGGAGTTAACATAGCAGGCTTGCTATCCTTAGAAAGATCTGCTTACAAGATTGGCCCTTGGCTGGCATCTGAGAAATTAGATTTTGGGAGCATTCCCACCATTTCATAACCGATAAGGGTTGTTTACTATGCCTGAACTGTTTGTACAAACAATATGATTTATTTTGAGCACCTCCTTTTCTTCCGAAAGTCTGGAACTTTTGTATGTGCTAGGCAGAGAAATGCCTACACAACCAGTCTCCCAATAAAAACTTGGGATACTGAGTCTCTAATGAACTTTCTTAGTTAGACAACATTTTACATGTGTTGTCACAATTTAGTGCTGGATGAATTAAGTGCATTCTGTAGGGCTCCATCAAGAAAAGACTCTTGGAAGCTTGTACTTGGTTTCCTCTGGACATAACCTCAAATGGCTTTTCCCTTTGCTGATTTTAGTTTGTTATTATTTTGCTGTAATAAATCATAGCTGTGAGCACAGTGATTTGCTGAGTCCTGTGGGTCTTCCCAGTGAATCACCAACTCTGGGCTGGTTTTAGGGACTCCTGACATAGCATAAAACTTAGAAACATCCCAAAGAAGCGTCTTATGAAGACTGTAATCTTCTCACTCTACTCTCTCCTTGATATTACCAGAATACTCAGCAGAATGATGGTTTAACCTGTTGTAATCTGGATGTAGAAATATATACATTAAGGGACAATTATTTCATTTTTGAAAGATTGGAAAATAAAGAACTTCCTTATTTGATTTATTATAATTGAATTTAGAAATTTGAGTTTACGCCAAATTTTATATGGACATTTTTATTAGGTTAAGACACTTTGTAATTTTTGTAATAGAATTGTAGTGATACTTTGAAATCTCAATTGTGCTTGTCCTGAGAAATTTGTGTTCTAGGAAAGGGATACTATTGCTTCAGTTATTCAGTTATGCGTTCCATTACTGCAAAGTTCCTGTGTTGTGTATTTTAGATAGTTTATTTTGACACTTAGATAAACAGAAGCCAAACACATGCATACCCAGAATTAGTCCCTGAACTTTGTTCCAGGGTAAAGATAAGGCATTTAGACTTCTCCAGTGCAGATAAATACATTATTGCTACTGAAAAATGAGTGTTATGTGATTCTTGGGTTGTTTATATAGACCAGGGGTGGGCAAACTTTTTGACTCGAGGGCCACAATGGGTTCTTAAACTGGACTGGAGGGCCGGAACAAAAGCATGGATGGAGTGTTTGTGTGAACTAATATAAATTCAAAGTAAACATCATTACATAAAAGGGTACAGTCTTTTTTTTTTTAGTTTTATTCATTTCAAACGGGCCGGATCCGGCCCGCGGGCCGTAGTTTGCCCACGGCTGATATAGACAGTGAAGGTCTTAAAAAATTCCTGCCAACAAAACTTAAGGAAAATTTATATTCATCCATAAAACCTGCTTTTAAGAGGAGTATAGGTTAGGCACGAGATTCTGTAACTCAGTAAAACATTTCTCTATATAATTTGTTTACAACATGCATGAAAAATTCACCTGAACGATGTTGTCCTGTTCTTGTCCAGCTTTATATTATGTTTCTGCCTTTTTAAACATGGACTTAGTTAAGGTATTAATTGTATATGTTTAAGCTGTACAATTTGATAAATTTTTATAAGTTGTAATGCTTGTGAAAACCCCCACCACAGCCAGCATAGAAAACATTTTCTTTTTTTTCTTAAAAAAAAACCACGATTTTACTTTTTTTTCAAGTATTATTCTAAATATGTGTTTTACAGACAAGGGTCAATATGGGTCATAAATGTACTATAGAAGAAAGTATTTTTATAGACATTGAAAATAATTTTTTAAAAAGAAAACACTCATATTTATCTAGATGTGGCTATGTTACACAGGAAGATTTCAGCATCCAAAGTACAAAGACAAAACGACTGTGGCTTTTCTTGCCACACAAAATATTGACAGTCTCCCCTGTAGCCTACTCTTAATTGTTAGTTGGGATGCCAAATAGACAGCATACTGACCTCTAGGGCTCCATTGGACAGACAGGGCTCAAACATCAGAATGAATTCAACTTATGAACAACCTGGCCTTGAACCCAACCAAATCCAGAGTCCAGCCAGAGGCCCATTAGAGATAAATACTAGTACAATTGTAGTGTCACTTTTTCAAGCAAAATATATTTTTTTTAAATATATTTTATTGATTTTTTACAGAGAGGAAGGGAGAGGGAAAGAGAATTAGAAACATCGATGAGAGAGAAACATCGATCAGCTGCCTCCTGCACACCTCTTACTGGGGATGTGCCCGCAACCAAGGTACATGCCCTTGACCGGAATCGAACCTGGGACCCTTGAGTCCGCAAGCTGACGCTCTATCCACTGAGCCAAACCGATTAGGGCTCAAGCAAAATATTTTTATCGTCCCTCAAAGATTGCACTTTGTAGTCTATTTCCCCCCCTGCCCTAGCACCAGGCGACCACTGATGTGCTTTAGATTACTTTGTATTTTCTATAAATTGTATCATATGATATAGACTTTCGTGTAGTGTCTTGCATTCAGCACAGTGATACTGAGATTTATCCATCTTGTTGCATGTATCAGTAGTTGATTCCTTTTACTGCCCAATAGTATTTTATAGATATATTTTGTTGAACCTGTCACCAATTTATGGGTACTTGAATTACTGGTATTTCCATTTTGTGACTGTTGTAAATAAATCTATTGTATTAGTTTTTGCATGGACATAGAGTTTCATTTTGTTGGTGTGCCCTACCCTTTTTTATTTAAAAAATTAATGCCAGTAATCCTTTTTGTCCCTGGCAAAACAAGGGGAAGATAACACATCAATCATTCACTTATTCAATAAACATATATTAAATGCCAGGTATAATGCAGTGTGCTGAAGATACAGTGGTGCACAAGAACTCAAGCTTTTTCCTCATAGAGCTCATAATTTGTTGAGTAAGCCAGGCACATTATAAGTACTAAAAAGTGTGGAAATTGTGTGAAGTATAGAACGCTATGGAACATATGATAGATGTTCTACACTCCCTGGTCTGGGTTGATTAGGAAAAGAGTCATTGAAGAAGAAATATTAATATAAATAGGAGTTAAGTACATAAAGCATTCTAGGTAAGAGGAAGAGAGTGCACGAAGGCTCTTAAGAGGAGTGAGGTATTCCGTCCATTAGATTTACTTTGTGGATGTGACTTTCAAAGAGTAAGCCTAGTTTATATTAAGAAGAATGTTTTATGGGGAATTTTTTCCATACAGCTTCAGGCTTTACTTTTGTGATATTTAGGACTTGTATACTAGAATTAAATATTTGTATGACTGTATCTCTGAGGAAATTGGCATGCTGAATATATGTGGTAATAAGAAAGAAGTTGCCCTAGTTGGTTTGGCTCAGTGGATAGAGCATCGGCCTGCAGACTGAAGGGTCCTGGGTTCGATTCTGGTCAGGGGCACATACCTCGGTTGCAGGCTTCTCCCTGGCCTGGGCCCTGGTTGGGGCTCATGCAGAAGGCAACCAATCGATGTGTTTCTCTCACATCAATATTTCTCTCTGTTTTTCCCTCTCTCTTCCACTCTCCCTAAAAATCAATGGAAAAAATATCCCTGGGTGAGGATTAAAAAAAAAAAAAAAGAGGTTGATGTGAGGAAGAGATAAAGAGAGATGGATGGAGTGTGAGAAGGATAAAGTATATGGTTGGATATTTTGGTCTCTTATCTATCACTGATTATTACAACAGAAAGGATGCTCAATTTCACTAGTTATAGGGGAAATGCACATCAAAACCATAATGATATACCATCTCACATCTGTTAAAATGGCTATTATCAGTAAGATAATAATAAGAAATAATAAGTGTTGGAGAGAATGTGGAGGGAGAAAGGGGAACCCCCTTGTACATTGCTGGTGGGAATATAAATTGGTGCAGCCTCTATAGAAAACAGTATGGAGGTTCCTCAAAAAATTAAATATAGAGTTACCATATGATCTAGTGATTTCTTTTCTGGATATATACCCCCCAAATTTGAAAACACTTATTTGTAAAGGTATTTATACCCCTTTGTTCATTGCAGTTTTATTCACAATAGCCAAGACATAGAAATACCCTAAGTGTCCTTCAACTGATGATGATTGGATAAAGAAGTGGTATTTTTATACAATGGAATACTAACCCATAAAAAAGATGAAATACTCCCATTTTCGACAACATGGATGGATCTCATCTCAGATATTTAATGACATATTTAGATGGTATTTATTTTGCCACATTTTACTTTGCTTACATATAAGGAATATTACATGAATAATTCTTTAACCCAAGATTCCATAGCAAAGCCAGTTTCTCCCAGTACTAGAAGTACTTGATCTGAGGAAGTTTGTATGTTTTGTAAATGGACAAATGTATATGATGGGACACAATGTATTTTGTTTGTAGAGAACATGGTCTTAATGTCAAATTGCTTTTTGCGGACGTCATACTTTATTTTTCAAGGAAATTATTCTTATTTTAAATAAACAAAATTTCTGTTAAAATAGAAATATACACAGAATTTTATAGCAGTTTTATTTCTAATAGCCCCAAACTGGAAAATACCCAAATGACCTTCAAAGGGTGAAAAGTTAAACAGATTGTGGTACAACCATACCATGAATATTACTCCATGAAAATTAATGAACTATTCATACATGCAACAACTTGGATGAACCTCCACGAAATTTTGCTTGGTGAAAAAGCCAATCTCAAATAGATATGTATTGAATGATTTCATTTTTGTAACAATCATGAAATAACATAATTATCCAGTTGGAGAACAAATTGGTGGTTGCTCTTGGTTAGGAATGGGATGAAGAGATGGTGACTATAAAGTTTTAACATAAGGGAGTCGTGATAATACAGTTAAGTATTTTGATTGTAATAATATGTGACAGAATTGCATATATTTACACTCACATACACAGATGAGTGCTTGTATAACGTGAAATCTGGATAAGCTCAATGGATTGTGCTAATGTCAATTTCATGATTTTGATACTGTACAGTTACTGTGTCAGATGTTCACACTGAGGAGAGATGCATTGGACTTTTGTCAGTATCTATTTCATTTAAACTACCTATGAATTTGTAGATATTTCAAAATGAAAAAAATTGGATGTAAAAGTAAGTAATTCAAGGACACCTTTGATTTTGATATATATATAAAATACATGACTATATTTTCATGAAAATTCAAGTAATGTAAGCTTACTTGGTAAAAAGGGGAAAGAGCAAATAGTTAACATTTTCAGAATAAGCATTTTTTTCTTCTCTCATAAAAGGAAATAAGTATTTTTCATTATATGCATAATACTTATTACAGATTTATGTCTATACTGACAGCTAACTGATACAGACATGATCAAATTATGCTATACCTTTACACTCTACTTTCTTGGTAGTGTTGTAGCATGGAGTGGGAAATTCAAGACAGCTGAGTATTCTAGACATGTTGCATCTGTTCCTGGGAATTAAATGCTGCATATGGTTAGCAAATACTGATTCAGTAAGCATATGTAAACAAAAAATGATTACTTTATTCTCAGTAATTTGGCTAGATATGAGAGGGAAAATAATATTGCCTCTACATTCATACTACATTTACTGTTTCATTTATTGTAGTATGGTAGAAGGATGAGATGATTATTGCTTAGATTTTGGTAACATTTGAATGGGAAGGGGCTATTGAGTACAATATATGTAGATATGAAAACTGTCTAAACTGTCTGCTCGTAACAATGTTGGAGATTAGTGCTATACAAAATGAGTTAAATAAACCCAATCTTGCTCTTGGAACAAATGAAGTCAGCCTCTGGCTTGGTTGGGGAGGCACACAGGTTAACAGATAAAATATAATGCTGAGACATATATGAGTTAAGTTTTGGGAATGCAGAGCACATCATTTAATAGTCTATAGACTTCACTGAAGAGCAGGGAAAATGGCATTTGGATAGTGGGAACATTATAGTAGGTCAGGAAAGGCCTTGGCATATTATGTGGTGGGAACTGAGCATAAAGAAGTGAGATGAATGGCAAAAGGTAGGTTACCCATTAAGACTGTAGGCACAGGGACAAAGACCCACAGTATTTGTGGCGGTCCATGAAAATATTTTAATTTCTTTTAAAATCAGAAGGAAAAAATGGACTTGTAGGTTGAAGAAAATGTTGTAGTATATACTACTAATACGTTCTCTTTATACCAATGCATTTATAAAATATAATTTTTTTAAAATATAATTTTCAATAGTTTTTATGGAGAAAGGGACTTATGAAAACAGAAGTTCCCAGGCCTCTAAAGTGATCAGGCGGCTCTGTTGGATATCCTCCTATATAATAAAGAGCTAATATGTAATTAGACCGAACAGCAGACGACTGTCTGGACGATGCTGGTGCTGCGAGGCAGCTAGGGTTGTGAGGGCTGAGCCCCTTGCACGAATTTCGTGCATTGGGCCTCTAGTATATCAAAAAGGACCTTATATGCACACATAGTGTTTGGATTTAATTCGAGGAGCATCAGGGAGCTAACAGATTTTTAGCATGATCAGATCAGCTCTGTCTTTTATGATGATGCCTCTATCAGCAGTTTGGATGAGATTCTTTTTAGTTTAATGTAGTTATGTTAATCAAAATTGTTTTAGTGCTTATTATAACCAAAATCACCGGTTTAAAATGAGAGCAATTAAAAAAAAATCCATCTCTAATCAGTATACCTGGTTAAGGATGTCCCTTAAAAGAGCTAATCGACCATACTTGACTGAATAAAATTTGTCTAGCTGTTAACAAATTTAGAACACTGACTTGTAAATGATCAGGTCTCTGTATGTGATCTGTGACAATATAATGCTAGGCTATACTGTTTCTTGTACTCTTTGTTTCATCCCTACTTTTCCTACATTATTTATGAAGAATTCAAAACTTTGTACAGAGATATTGCTAAGACTCATTCTACAAAGAGCATTTAAAAAGCTACAAACACTGTTTTACAAAATAAACTTTCTTTGTTTTGACCAGGGCAGTTTAGTTAGAATTCTTGCTAGAATACCTTTATATTGTATAAGAATTTGCTGAATCATAATTTGGAAAGTTACTCTTAAAATATCACATTATAATTGACCTGTACTAATGTTACTATCATAAAATAATCCCTGAAAAGTAGGCTCAAGTTATTTTAAGAAAAAAATTATTTAGTGAAAACTGAGGGATATTAAAGATATAATTTAGTCCCTTCCAATTGTATCTCTATTGCTTTGATAATCAATTCAGGTTAGTTGGGGGCGGAGCAGGGGAGAGGGAAACACAGGGGAGATTGGATTTGTTTATTTTTGTCTTTTTTTATAAGGAGGAATTTTAGGTTTCAATCATCAAATTATTTAATAAGTAGAGGTCTGATGCACAAAATTCGTGCAAGGGCTCGGCCTTGACTGCTGCCGCGGCAGCCAGTCCTCTGCCTTGGTCCCTGCCCACCGCAGCGGCTGCCTCGGCCCTCGCAGCCCAGGCTTTGTCTGGAAGGTTGTCTGGAAGGATGTCCGAAAGGACGTCCAGTCTAATTAGCATATTATGCTTTTATTATTATAGATGTCACTAAAAAGTTTTGATGTATTCAGGCCTTTAGCTACTTTTCAGTTGTAAAGGAGATCCAGGAAGAGCAAAAATTTTCATTTTGTATCTATTCTTTCACAAGGATATACATTTTCTTTTTCTTTTTAAATTAAACGAGGCACTTATTTATGTATGATCTTTATACTTCCAAGTACAGTTAGATTAACTCAGTAGTCAACGCAAAGTTCTAGTCAAAATGGATAACAGAAAAAGAGAAGGGAAAAAAGGATATTTTGGTTGTGGAAAACAAGAGATATTGAGTTCAGAAATTTATTCTGTCCTTTCTAACAAGACAAAAAGGGAAAATGAGTGGGTTATATAGCTTCACTATCTGGTATTAGGTAAGAAGCATTTCTTTAACTTAAGAAATGGAGTGGGGAGTAGTAACTTCCCGCCTGGATGACCGTATTTCCCGTGCTGCACCACGGCCTCCTCTTTCTCTTCCGGTCCCTGGGGGTCTGCGGGCTTTGGTGCAGAGATGGCCAAGTCCAAGAACCACACCACGCACAAGCAGTTCTGAAAATGGCACAGAAACGGCATCAAGAAACCCCACCACAAAGATACGAATCTCTTAAGGGAGTAGACCCCAAGTTCCTAAGGAACATGGCGCTTTGCCAAGAAGCACAACAAGAAGGGCCTGAAGAAGATGCAAGCCAACAAGGCCATGAGCGCATGCGCTGAGGCCATCAGGCCTGGTCAAGCCCGAGGAGGTCAGGCCCAATATCCCAAAGGGCAGCAGCTGCGAGCCCAGTCGACTTGCCTACATCGCTCACCCCAAACTTGGGAAACGTGCTTGTGCCCGCATTGCCATGGGGCTCAGGCTCTGCCGGCCAAAGGCCAAGGCCGAAACCAAGCCCCAGGCTGCGGGTGCAGCTGCAGCTCAGGCTCCCAAAGGGGCTCAGGCTCCTACCCCGCAAAGTGTCCAGGCTCTCGCTCCCAAAGGCGCCCAGGCCCCCACGAAGGCTGCACAGTAGAAGCCTCTGACTGCCAATGTGAGGACAGAAGGACTGGTGAGACCCCTGGGCTGCTGACTGCATGGAGCTGGTGTCCTCCTGTGCTATTTGTACAAATAAACCTGAGGCAGGATCTGTCAAAAAAGAAAAGAAAAGAAATGGAGTAGGACAGGGAAAAGAAATTATGCCTCATAGGCATGTTTTTCACATTACAGAGTTTATGTTTGTAGTTTGAATCTTTTAAGTATGAATTTGTGTTATATGTACTTTGTATGTAGAAATATTTTTAATTTTTATAATTTGGTAAAGTTTGCAAATTAGGGGATAATCTAAGGAAATACTGGTATTTAATGTATAAGATAATCTAAAATATAATTAAGATTGTCATTAAAGGAATTTGAATATGTGAGTACATGTGGTAAAAATATGGTAGAATCATAATTAGGTTAATACCTTAGAGTTATTTTTTACTATATTTTCTGGACATTTAGTTGATATTAATAAATATCTTCTAGAAGATTGCCTGAAGTGGTTTTAAATTGTTGAAATCAAGTCACATTTATTTTTCAGTAATTATCATCTGATTACTAAATTTAGTAATTATTGTCTGTGTCCAAAAAGACCATTATAAGGTACTTGAGAACTCTGTATTATCTACTTGTGAATACCCTAGTGGTATAGCTCAACACTTTGAAGGTGCTTTCTGTTGTGATATGACAGGGCTAGGAGTCTAAATTGGCTTGGGCACACAGTTGTTGGCTCTTTCATTCCTTCTCCAGAGTTTGGTCCTTAGTTTTGTGGGTTCAGAAACATTTTAATGAATCGTCTCCAGTGCTAAGGTGCTAGTGAATTAAGCCACACTAAATAAGATACACCTAAAATTAAGAAATAAATCAGAAGCCCATGAGGAATATATTGGCCAAGTGTAATAGTTCTGGCTAGTTAAACACATTAGGAAAGTCTACTTTAAGAAACCAAATAAAGATCAGCTGTTGCTTTTGAAAACCTTTTACTTCTTTGGTATTCTCAGTAATGTTGGTAAATATTTGTTAGCTGATGAATTATGTGGCAAATGTTCTCTTGAAATTAGTTAAATTAGATTATGTTTATGGAAAAAGATTGATTGGTATTGAAACTAAATTGGGTTGTCGCTTCAGTATAAGTGATTATTGAGCATTTCTTCTTCTGGCTATCATATTGGTATTTTTAATAACAGAAAGTCATTTTCTTTTCATCACTAGTAGCCATAGCTCTTTAAAAAATACATTTTTTTATTGATTTCAGAGAGGAAGGGAGAGAGAGAGAGAGAGAGAGAGAGAGAGAGAGAAACATCAATGATGAGAGAATCATTGATGGGCTGCCTCCTGCATGCCCCCTACTGGGGATCTAGGCTGCAATCCGGGCATGTGCCCTTGATCAGAATCGAACCCGGGACCCTTCAGTCCACAGGCCAACACTATACTGGTACCTACTGAGCCAAACCGGCTTGGGCAGTAGCCATAGTTTTTAAAAACAAATATATTAAGATATAATTTATATAACATGAAATTCACTCATTTTAGGTGAACAATGACTTTTTGTAAATTTATTTCTTTAGTTATTTTTAAATACGTGTTTTGTTGATTTTGGGGGAGGAAGGGAGAGGAAGAGAGAGATAGAAACATCAATGATGAGAGAATCATTGATCAGCTGCCTCCTGCACACCCCACACTAGGGATTGAGTCTGCAACAGGGCATGTGCTCTGACTGGGAATCAAACTGACCTCTTGGTTCATAGGTCAATGCTCAACCACTGAGCCATGCCAGCCAGGCACTTTTTGTAAATTTATAGAGTTGTGCAACCATTACTACAGTCTAATTTTAGAACATTTTCATCTCCCCCAAAGGAAATCATATATCCATTTGTAGTCACTCTTCTCATCCTTAGTTTACCATGTCTAACGATGCATATTTAGCTTCCCGTAGCTGACTGTAAAATATGAGAAAAGTGAATACTATAGAATTTCCCAAAATTATTTAGCCCTCTTGGCTGGTCCATTTGTTTGTTTTAGAGGTTTGATAATTCAGAGCATGGACATTTTTTGTTGATGTTAATTCTCACTGGAGGATATTTTTTCCATTGATTTTTTTTTTTAAGAGGGTGGAAGGCAGGGTGGGGGAGAGAGGAGAGAGAGAGAGAGAGGAGAAGAGGGGGGGGGGAACATCAATGTGAGATACATCTATTGGTTGCCTGCAGCATGTACCCCGACCAGGGTGGGATGTGCCTTTGACCAGGAATCGAACCCGAGATCCTCTGATGCACAGTCCAGCACTCTAACCACAGAGCCACACTGGCCAGGGCTAGAGCATGGACATTTTTTTAAAAAATATTTTTATTGATTTCAGAGAGGAAGGGAGAGGGGGAGAGAGAGAGAGAAACATCAGTGATGAGAGAGAATCATTGATTGGCCACCTCCCGCACGCCCCCTATTGGGGATCGAACCTGCAACCCAGGCACGTGCCCTTGACTGGAATCGAACCCGGGACACCTCAGTCCACAGGCCGATGCTCTATCCACTGAACCAAACCAGCTAGGGCTATGGACATTTTTGGATATTTCTTTATTCAGACACCAAAATTATTTAATAGGAGAAAGTGGTAATAATTTGTGTAAGAGTGGAGTTGCTTTTGGGAAATGAATTTTCAAGTTTGCTTCTTGTTTGGAGGTTATAAGTTAATTAATGGAAAGAGAGAAGTAATTGAATAAATATGAAACTACAAATTTATTCGACCCTTGTTAGGAATTTAGTAGGAAACTTTACAATACCTTTTAAAAAGACTTAAGATTTTACATAATAATGTTTTGCAAATTTTACCATAAAATTAATGTCATTCTTTTATTTTCTTTAATTTAGCTTCTCAGAATCAAGAACGTCTATGTGCATTTAAAGATCCATATCAACAAGACCTTGGGATAGGTGAGAGTCGAATCTCTCATGAAAATGGAACCATATTATGCTCAAAAGGTAGCACCTGCTATGGACTCTGGGAGAAGTCAAAAGGGGACATCAATCTCGTAAAACAAGGCAAGTACTACTTTTCTTACCTGAAATAACTTTGTGTTTCATAAAATTGAAGTTTATCTGAAAAGCATGGAGGTAGGTTAAAACCCTCTCCTGGAAAACAGTAATTTAGAAGTATATATCCATGTATATATATTCACTCACAAAGCCCAAATTTATAAATGGAATTGATTTTTAGGTGATTTAAATAATATCTTTCTTATTATAATAGCCTTATTGTATGAAATTTAGAAAATACAGAAAACTAAGAAAAACATACATGTACAATTTCATACTCCTAAGAATTTTTTTTTTAAATATATTTTATTGATTTTTTACAGAGAGGAAGGGAGAGGGATAGAGAGTTAGAAACATCGATGAGAGAGAAACATTGATCAGCTGCCTCCTGCACATCTCCCACTGGGGATGTGCCCGCAACCAAGGTACATGCCCTTGACCGGAACCGAACCTGGGACCTTTCAGTCCGCAGGCCGACGCTCTATCCACTGAGCCAAACCGGTTTCGGCGTAAGAATTTTTTTAATTCTACTAATTTATTCTATTAGGTGTGTTTCCTGTGTCCCTCTATGTTTATATGTGTGTGTACTTTTTGTTACCCAAAGTTAGGATAAACTATAAATAATTTCACACCAATTATTTATATATTTTTAAAAATTTTTATTGATTGATTTGGGAGAGTTATATCATGAATGTTTCACCAAGACTGTGAGTGTGTGTGTGTGTGTATGTGTATATATAAAGCATTTTTAACCTCTGCACAATATTTCATTGTATTCACATATGGCAGTTTACTTACACATTATTCTGTTGGTCATTGTGTTGTTTTCTGGTTTTCACTATAATACATACTACTTCAGTGAACATCTTTGAACATAAATCTTTGATCTTATCTAATTATTTCTTTGGAATAGATACCTCAAAGTAGAATTAATTAGATTTTAAAACATGAATATTTTAAAGGCTGTTCAGAAAAATTGCCATCTGGTTTTCCAGAAATGCTATATACATTTACATTCCCTCCAACAGTGTGTGAGAGTGTTATTGATTCCTTGTTACAGTAGTATATTATTACTTTTTAAACTTAGATCAATTTAATGTAGACAAAAATGAAATCTACTGTTGCTTTAATAATTCTTATATTAATGATGCAGTTAAACATTTTGTTGTTGGCTCCCCCGCCCCATGAAATGCCTATTTAAACTTTGCCATTTTCCTGTTATTTAAAAAAATTGTCTCCTATTGATTTGCGAAAGTATTTTATAACTGATGAGTACTCACTCTAACATTTATTGCAATTATTTCAATTATTTCTTAGTTTGTTGTTTTCATTTAATTTTGTTTATCGTATTGACCCTTAACATTATAAGGGTCAATGTTTACATTTATATCAATTTGTAGGATGTTGGTCTCACCTTGGAGATCCTGAAGAGTGTCACCATGAAGAATGCATTGTAACTACCACCCCTCCCTCAATTCAGAATGGAACATATCGTTTCTGCTGCTGTAGCACAGACTTGTGTAATGTCAACTTTACTGAGAATTTTCCACCTCCAGATACAACACCACTAAGTAAGTAACTAAAGTAACTTATTTTTCCTTGTAATTCCTTTCTCCAGAAATTTGCAAAATTAAAAAATATATACAAACAGCCATGGCTGGTTTGGTTCAGTGGATAGAGCAATTGGCCTGTGGACTGAAGGGTCCCAGGTTCGATTCCAGTCAAGGGGATTCCAGTCAAGGGCACAAACCTCAGTTGCAGGCTCCTCCCTGGCCCGGGGCCCTGGTCAGGGCACGTGCAGGAGACAACCAGTCTATGTGTTTCTCTCACATTGTATTTTTCTCTATCTTTCCCTCTCTTTTCCACTTTCTCTAAAAATCAATGGGAAAATATCCTTAGGTGAGGATATATATATATATATATCATTCAGGTTTGGCAGAAGTGAGAGGGAGAGTTCCAGCATCATGAGACTATATTTAGGTACACCTGAAATCCAAAAGCAGTGCACCGGGATTTCCAGGGTTTTGGTATATTACCAAGTGAGTCAACATATAGTACATTCCAGCCCCTGAGGAGGAGAATTTGGCAATATTAAGAAAACTGCATGTGTGCTTACTCTTTCATCCAGTACCCCAATTTGTTAAGAATTTGAAGAGACACCTCCAACAGTATGAAAATATATATGCATAGTGTTATCCATTGCAGTATTATTTGTAACTGCATAATGGAAATTTTCCAAATGTCTAAGAATAGCAGATTACTTGAAGTACATTACGGTACATACCTGTAATGGAGTACTAACTATGCAGCTGTAAGAAAAAAAAAATTAGTAAGATCTTTATGAACTGATATGGAGTGATTTCTAGAGATAATGTTAGATGAATAAAAAGCATATACAGTATGCTGTCTTTCATGAAGGTCAGAAAGCTTATCTTTACAAAAAGAAGCAAAGAAAGGATAAGCCAGGAAATAATGAAGTTTATTACTTACAAGGGATAGAGGGGGTGGAGTGGAAAGGATACAGGAAGTAGTGACAGTTCTCTGAGTATAGCCTTTTATATGTAGTTCTGACTTTTGGAATCAACCCCCTTATTCTTCATTCCTGTCCCCTCTGGTAACCACCATACTGTTGTCTGTGTCTATGAGTTTGTTTTGCTTGTTTGTTGCTTTCTGTTTTGTATCCCACGTGTGAGTGAAATCATGGTTCTTGTCCTTTTCTGTCCGACTTATTTTACTTAACAAGAGACTCTCAGGATTCATCCATGTGGTCTCAGATGACAGTATTCCATCCTTTTTTATGCCTGAGTAGTATTCCATTGTATGTATGTACCACATCTTCTTTCAGTTATCCATCGAAGGACACTTAAGTTGTTTCCATCCATGTCTTGGAAAAATAAGTGGTTTTGCCCCGCCTGTGTGGCGCAGTGGTTTGTGTTGGCCTATGAACCAGGAGGTCACGGTTCGATTCCTGGTCAGGACACATGCCTGGGTTGCGGGCTCCATCCCAGTAATGGTCATGCAGGAGACAGCGGATCAATGATTCTCTCTAATCATTGATGTTTATCTCTCCCCCTCCCTCCCTTCCTCTCTGAAATCAATAAAAAAAAATATATATATATATATATAAAATGACTATATGTGTTGATGTTCTTGGAGCCAGTGTTCTTACTGAAGAAGAGGAACACAGTTATATATGGGGAAGACAAGAGAATCTTATGAGAATAGATTTTAATTCAAGGTATCAGTATGGATTTATGACTTTAAAAATATGTATATGTATGTATTACATGCATGTATATGTGGTCATGTATATATGTATATGTGTACATATATATTTGTGTATATATTTGTATACATGTGTATGTAATATATGCATATATATATTCACATATATTTCTTAGTTCAATTTGTTGAAAAGGACAAGAAGCAAAAGCACCCCAGTAGCAATGAACATACATGAAACCCTGATTTAGTTTCTAATACAACTAACTCTCCACTCAAAGAAACTTGGACTTCTTGGAAAAGTGGCTTATTTTAGGACAAGAGTAGGATAGAAGCTAGATCAGTCTGAGACAGCTTCTAACATTAGAAAGTAAGGAAAGAAATGCCCCCAAATAGGATGGAGACTTGTCACAAGGACACAGGAGCCAGCTTGAAGGAACTCCCACTGGCCAAATTAGAGATAATTTGAGTGCTAAAACAGTACAGTAATAAATTGTAAGCTATTGGAAGGAAAACAAATTAATGAGTCTATGCTGGCAGTAGAGAAGGAAAAAGAGAGAGCACTTGCTTATAGTAGAATGCCAAGTGCCAATGGATAGATGGAGGAGGGCAGCAGTTGGAAAATTATTATTCTGCAAATATCATTATAAGGACTGGATTAGGCAGGAATCATCAAAAGATCCAAATTTAGGGGCAGCAGGATATTTGCATTGTTCTAAAGTATTTCCCACATATTAACAGAAAAATTTTAGTAATTATAAAGTGAGGAAATTGGACAACAGCATGATGAGGTAGTTAAGATTAACACAATTAATGCAGGGCAGATGAACATCCGTGATATCCAGAGCAAGACACAGTGTCGCTCATATAGTACTATTTTTTAGCCAAGAATACATACCCTGAATCTAATCATGAGGGAATATTAGACATATATTTGTATATATAAAATTAAATTACAATTATCAAATAGCTTTTGGTAAAAACAGTTCACATTTCCATCAGTGGTATACAAGAGTGCATATTTCATTTATTTTTATCAGCACTAGTATTATGAAAATAAAACTTTGCTGTGATCATTATGAAAAATGATTTGCTTTGTTTTTATTAGTGAGGTTCACATATTTTTTGTTTGTTTTCTATTTTAAATTTTCTTATATTTATTGCCCATTTGTACTGTTATTTTTCAAGAATGAAGCTAACTAGCTTTGAAGTAAATGATTTAAAATAGTCTGAAATCTAGTCATTTCATCCCTTCCTTGCCTGTTTCTGTTGATACTGATAGTTTCTGTTGATAGGGATGACAGGAGCTACATTTTAACTAATAGTTTAATATGTTCTCCCATTCAGTGAGTTGTCTTTCATTTTGTTGATAGTTTCCTTTGTTGTGCAAAAACTCTTTAGAGAACATATTCACCAGTGATACATCTGATAAGGGGTTAGTATCCAAAATTTATAAAGAACTTATGAAACTCAACACCAAAAAAAACAAACAATCCAATTTTAAAAATGGGCAAAAGACCCAAATACACACTTCTCCAAAGAGGATATACAGATGGCCAATAGACATAAGAAAAGATTCTCACGTCCCTAATCATCAGAGAAATGCAAATTAAAACCACAATGAGATATCACCTCACACCTATCAGAATGGCTGTCATCAGTAAATTAACAAACAACAAGTGTTGGTTAGGATATAGAGAAAAGGGAACCCTTGTGCACAATAATTTTTAAAACATGCAACACCTGACTGTTTATTCAGGGACACTGATCTCTTTTCCCTTAGATCGTCAAATAAAAAAAAAAATGACAATAGCCAACACAGCAATAGCTGTCCAGTGTGAATGAATCAAAATTATACCTATATTTTTTGTCAAGTTGGCAAAAATATGTCTTTTCTGGGGAGCTGCAGAATTTTAGTTATTAGTTTATGTGTGCCATGAGATGGAAAAGGTTGAAAACTACTGCTCTAGGGAACAACAGAGGATACCTAATGTTCTCTGTTAATCTTCTTATGTCTCTACATTGTTTTCAGATGAACAGTTTACTTGCTGACTTCAAGCCATTCATTGCATTAGTGGAATTATATTTTTCTCATTAAGTATGCATTTACACAATATCCACCACCACATTTGCTTGCCTTCTCACCGCTAGAACTTGCACATTCAGTAGGGTCAGACCCAGTAGCAATGAAGGAATGTATGGATGGCTGAGAATAACAAGATATAGCTCTCTTCCCTCAGAAAAATGTTGTTTTGTGTGTTTCTTTCCCACCCACAGTTGCAGGTGAAGATCATGAGATACGTAAGTGATATAAACCAAAGCATATGGTAGCAGTGGATCTTCTTTTCTTTTTTAGCAGTGGATCTTTAAGAATAATGAGGGGAATTGTCAGGGAAAACCTGACAGACTAACCACATGACCATAAGTAAATGTATTTTGTTGAGCCACAGAATTTCACATTAAAATCATTCAAGGATTACTTTGATGTAGAATTAGGGGATTGAAGCAAGGTTACTCCACTTCCGTCCAGTTCTAAATTTTTTTTTTTAATTACAGATTTTGTGTAGTCTTAAGAACTGCCTTACATAGTTTTTTTGGAGGTAATTAGGGCACAAATAAATGAAATCTCCTTAGACTATTTATTCTGGCTGTTGTTTTCTAAAAAATTTAACAAAATGGGAAGTCTGATGTTTTTTGTTGAGACATGAATGAAATGTCTGTTTAAACATAATTGAATAATTAATTATTAAAGTTGGAAAAAGGTATGTGAGCATTGTTATGTACCATAAAAATTAAGGTTCTATTTGAACCATAAATCACCAATGACTTCTGGCAACTAGCTATCTGTTCTCAAAAAAAGCTTTTTCCTCTAATCTCAGCATCTGAAGTAGACTATACATGTTGTTTTCCTCCATTTAGGAGAATTATTACCCTTTAAAATAAAAAGGGAAATAATGGAAAAAGAACTTCTGATATTTGGAAATAGATGCCAGTTGTTTTGCTGATCTGAGGTTCAGGTCTGAGGTTTCCATCAGAGTCCTTATAGCATGTGTTCAGCCAGAAACCACATTATCAGATAATTCTCCTAAGACAAAACTGACTATAAGTGAGGAGATTTATGGATTGATAACTCATATTCTAGGTCTTAATACCTCCATTATTATTTTTTCAAAGATTTCCTCTTATACTAGCAACTTTAAAAAATACTTTCTAGTAGTTCTGTGCCTATTTAGAATATAGTTAGAAGTAGACTTGAATCTACACATAATTTTGGAATTAAAGGAGATTAGGTACTTTTCTTCTTCTTTTTAAAAAAAAATATATTTTATTGATTTTTTACAGAGAGGAAGGGAGAGGGATAGATAGTTAGTTAGAAACATCGATCAGCAGCTGCCTCCACGCCCCCCTACTGGGAATGTGCCCGCAGCCAAGGTACATGCCCTTGACCGGAATCGAACCTGGGACCCTTGAGTCCGCAGGCTGACGCTCTATCCACTGAGCCAAAGCGGTTAGGGCGGTACTTTTCTTCTTTTGAGATCTTATTTTCTGAGGCCTTTATTTTTTCTTAGAAAACCATTCCTCTTTGTATCCAGTATGACTTGGTAACCTTTTCAGGCACTGTTCTTCCTTTCCCCATCAACAAACGCTGTTCTTAGTTCTCTTTCCCCTTGGCCTTAAGATACTGGTGTTAGATATTTATTTAATGGGTCTTGCTTCATAAAATACTTCAAGTAAATGTAAGATTCTTAGGAAATATTATTCCAGATGGGATAAATCTAGTAGTGAAATTTTAACTCACTTTATCAGGATTATAATTATTAGACAGAATGAGCAGGCTTTTTGAAGTAAACATAAAGGGAATTCAGGCATTTAATATATAGTGAAATCAATACTAAGTAACATTTTGAGTACTCTGTGTGTGCTTATAGTGTTCTTCTATATGCCTTAAACCTTTCTACTTAACCCAGGGGTGGGCAAACTTTTTGGCTCGAGGGCCACAATGGGTTCTTAAACTGGACCGGAGGGCCGGAACAAAAGCATGGATGGAGTGTTTGTGTGAACTAATATAAATTCAAAGTAAACATCATTACATAAAAGGGCACGGTCTTTTTTTTTTTAGTTTTATTCATTTCAAACGGGCCGGATCCGGCCCGCGGGCCATAGTTTGCCCACGGCTGACTTAACTCTTACAGAAGCATATGAGATGGTTACTCTTATGTTCTTATTTTACGTTGAGAACACTAAGGCACAGATACATAATTTACCAAGTCATACAGCTAATAAGTGGTAGAGCCAAAATTAAAATCTAGATGTTTTGCCTCCAGAGTATGTTATTAGCCATTACTTTCTATTGGTTTTAGCCATTACTCTGTATATGCAGTTGTTATATAACCACTTCACTTAAACAGGGGACCTGTTTATATTTGTTTGTTAATTCATTTGGGAGGGGGAGAAAAAGGATATTTTGAAAATACTTGATTACATTTCCTAAAATTCAAGGACCACTTTATGATTTTTTCACATTACAAATGTTTTCTATATTTACATTACACATTATTTAATATTTTTGTTTGATCATCTCATTAAAAAGCATATATTTTAAAGGGAAACATCATCATACTGTAAATGTAAAGCCAATATCATAAATAGAGGGTAACTTTAAAAAGTATTTATTTAAAAATTAGTAAGGTGAAAACAAAACCCTCTTATTAACTAGCCAGATATTGTTGCTTGCCAAATTGTGTGATACTTAAAGCTCCCTTTCTCTGTTAAAAGGGAGAATAGCAAATGTTTGAGAGTTATAGAGATCTACTGTTACCAGGTTGAGATTTCCTACCTCAGTAAGTGGACAAAAGAGAGAAAACTTTTACTGATACATGTCCACATACTACCTAAAACCAGAAATCTGACACTTTAGGAAAGTGAACTGTTCCCTGCCAGTGTGGATCAGTGGTTGAGTGTGGACCCATGAACCAGGAGGTCACGGTTCAATTCCCAGTCAGGGCACATGCCTGGGTTGCAGGCTTGATCCCAAATAAGGGGTGTGCAAGAGGCAGCCCATTGATGATTCTCTCTCATTATTGATGTTTCTATCTTTTCCTCTTCCTTCCTTTCTCTGAAATCAATAAAAACATTTTTTTTTAAAAAGGAAAGTGAACTATATTATTCTAAGTCTCTTCCAACCATGAGAGACTTTGCAGTACCTACTCTGTTTAAAAAGAAAGTCAGCCTTTAGTTTAAATAAATGAATTTATATCTACAGTATTCTTTTACTTGCTTAATTCATCCTAATGTGTTTGTAACTTTCCAGAGTAGAAAGAAGTGTATAATATTGCAAGATTTGGACACTTATTTTGTAACAATTCTTGATAAGATTTCTGGAGTTGGTATAATTAACCTCCCTAACTATAAGGTAAACAAAATAACCAAGTTAGAAAAGCTGGCAAAAAATTTGTCTTTTATAAAAGACAAACTAAATAAACCCAGTTCATTGCATTTAGTATTAAAGGTTTTTGGATGACCGTAGTATAAAAATATACTTTTATTTTAAAAGAAAATTACTTATTAAGTTGATGAGAAAAGATTGAATTGCATCTAGAACTGGGTTTAAGAAATTTATTCATTTTATTTTAAAAGAAAATTATTCATTACGTTGATGAGAAAAGATTGAATTGCATCTAGAATTGGGTTTAAGAAATCACATTCTAATTTATGCTGTGCTGTTAAGATTAGAAATTCTAATTCCAGTGTCTGGCAGCAAATGTCTTCATCTCACACCAAGCTGAAAAGAAAGCCTACAAAGAAGCTGATATTGGCATAGGGCCACAGATAGGTTTGTAGCTATTGTGAATATAGAATGATTTTTCAGTTTTTACTGCTTCTGTGATTGCTTTAAAGTGATTGAATAGATAGAAAATGGCTAAGTATAGCTAAAAAAAGACTTTGCTTAGTACTTTATGAAGCATTTTAGCAAGAGACAAAATAAAATGTTTCTTTTTATACTTGTTAAAAATATTAAAGGAGAATGTACAAGAGAAATAAAGAAGAGTATGTATCCTTTAAAGATATTCTTTAATGCAGTAGTAGCAAGATTCTATTTACACATGTTATGTAGTGTTGGTCAGACAGTTTTCATTCTGAAGTTTTGTTAGCTCTGCGCTATTGAATATCAATTCCGCCCCATACCTACCTGCTTTGCTCCTATTTTCTCAAAAAAGAGAGTGGAAGGGAGAAAGGAAGAGTGAGAGAGAGAAAAAAACATCAGTGTGAGAGAGAGACATCGATTGGTTGCTTCCCAGACTTGCTGGGGATAGAACCTGCAACCTAGGTAAGTGCCCTTGACTGGGAATCGAACCCTCGACCCATCGGTGTGTGGGCTGACACTCTATCCACTGAGTCACATCGACTAGGGCAGTAATTTTTCTTTTTTGTTAGGTCAGTGTTTTTAGTTGATGATTTTTGAAAGTGTTGGATCTATCAAAGTATTGGAGCTATTGAACAATCACTCATTTAAAAAGATTAATGTGGTTTGTGTTGCTATTTGATGTAAAATATTTTTTTTAACTTGAATTGCTTTTATCTCACCTTTACCTCACAAAGATTGTAACTAAGGTTTTTTGTTTGAAAACCATGAAAGAGTTGGACTGAAAAGAAAACTTCCTGGAATTGCTTCATTGCTTTTAAGCAGGACACGTGGGTGCCTCTAGGACAGGTTTTCAGACAGGAATATATACAGGGACAAAGAAGGGAAAATAAAATAGAAAGTTAAGTTAAAAAGGGAGAGCTTAGGTGAAAGAAGAGCTAATGGGATGGGAAAAAGCAGTGCCTGTTGGAGAATGATACAGTCCCAGCAACAATAATTCTAAACTCCGTTTGTCTCACCACTGCCCTAGGTTTTCTCTCACTTTAACTCTCTACTCTTACTACATACGGAGTGGGATTTGTAGGAACTGAGGATTTATTTATGGACAGTCTGGGTTAGAATCATCAGTGGTGATCTGATGAAAACACTGTCCCTTTTACTGTCCTTTCATGGAACACCAGATGTGTATGTTTAGAAGGTCCCTTTTAAAGAATTGTCAGATGAGGGCAGGGGATTACAGAATAACCTGGGAACTATGGAAGAGATGAATTTCAAGGATTCCAATGGTTTCAGATAAAGGTTTCCTCTGCTATCTGAAAGTATAGTGTTCCTATGAAATATTTTGTAGGCTGAACTGGTGTAAAGCAAAGAAGCAATTACCTTAGGACACATCTTGTTGCTAACAGATGCACAAAATAAATCAAGGTAAAGCACAGATGTTCACAGACATGGTTCAGAGCTATGGCAGTTGATGCTGAGCTGCTGAGTGTAGTTCCCGAGGAAGGAGGTTGGCGGTGCCACTCTCCGCTCAGGTTTGCGCTGCCTCTGTAACGGCTCACTGCACAACAAACGCTGGGCTCCATATTCATTTACTGCCTTTTTCATAAAAGTGAAAATCCTCTTCAGATTTCTTTTGGCTAATGAAAACAGGTATTAATGTAAACATTTTGTAAAAGTAGAGTGGCATAAAGCAAACTTTAAAAAAGCTTTTATTTCTGCTCAGTCCCTATCCAAGAGTGCATCTTTTATTAACTCTGGCTTTCTTGGCTCCTAGCTACTGCCTCTGCTGCCCCAAAATTAGAAACAGCAAGAGGATGTGCAGTCTTTTCATTTGTCTGCTTTGTTTAATATTTTTCTCTTACCAACAAAATTGGATACTTTAAAAGTACTAAATAGAACAAACTAAATATATTCATTTATGGAATGTTTCTATGATGCTTAATAGGGATTAGCTGTAGTGATTATTTAATTAGCATTATAAATTCCAGGTTCATTACAAGGAAAAATAACTGCATTTGTTACATAGAAAAGAAACCCTGATTGAATTTTATATGCACACAACAGCATGGTTAACTCTTCAAAGCATTATTAAACAAAAAGCAAGGCACAGAAATTCCATTTTCATAGAATTCAGAAATAGGCAAACTTAAGCACACAGAGAATGTAATATTATTAAGAAAAGTGAAAAAATGATTAACACAAGTCTGGCTATCTCTGGGGAGGAGGAAAGCTGTTATGACCAAGAAGGAGCAGGTAGGTGGGAAGGTGGTTTTGGGGATTATGGATGTTCTATTTCTTGGCCCAGCTGGTAGCTATGTGAGTGTTTATTTACTTTATAATAATTTATTAAGCTGTACATTTGCATTATAAACACTTTTATGTGTATGGCTTATGTTTTATAATTAAAAAATGCTGCTGAAACCGGTTTGGCTCAGTGGATAGAGCGTCGGCCTGTGGATTGATAGGTCCCGGGTTCGATTCCGGTCAAGGGCATGTACCTGGGTTGCGGGCACATCCCCAGTGGGAGATGTGCAGGAGGCAGCCGATCGATGTTTCTCTCTCATCGATGTTTCTAACTCTCTATCTCTCTCCCTTCCTCTCTGTAAAAAATCAATAAAATATATTTAAAAGAAAAAAAATGCTTTGAAAGAAGGAATAATATGGGAAAAACTAGAAAAAAACTAATTTTTTTCTACATGTAGACATGCTTTCCTTATCAAAGTGAGTGCAAGTTGTTATCATAATTTAAAGAACATCAAATGGGGGAGGTAGTTATCTGTACAGTGCCAAACATATTTTTTGGTCTAGTCAGCAAATAACTAGAAAATATAACTTCCATTTTTTATAGTCAAATTATTTCATGGTCATTTTCTGAGAATAATGGTTTTTTGTATGATACTTTTTAAGTATCATTTTTATATAGACCAGTTAGGAAATTTGACTAGGGATCTCTGAATGATTCAATTCTTTGGTTTGATTCTGTATTCTGAGGATTTTTATTTGATTTTAATAACAAATAGTGCAGTGATTAGATTTCTATTTTTTCTAATTATAATGGATTTTTAAAAAAATGTAGCATAGGCTGCAGATTAATCTTTATCTTCTATTTTTTGTTTTTACTAAAAATTCTTTATATATA
>NW_005354021.1:905902-921498 GCF_000412655.1 Myotis brandtii
TGGAATCAAACCTGGGACCCTTGAGTCCGCAGGCCGACGCTCTATCTACCGAGCCAAACTGGTTAGGGCTTTACTAAAAATTCTTAATCTATTTACTTAAATGCTATTTTTACACTTATTTAATGACTTTATTCTGATGAAATATAATTAACTTTGTTAGTTTTAATCCGTTCTTGAATAAAAGAAACACAGTGCTGAAAATCAATCTCTTTTAATCACAAAACACCTATTCTAAAGAAATTAAAATTATAAACCTTACTAAGCTAGAAGTTAATAAGAAAGCTAGGCATTGAATGTCTTTCCTGTTGTCTTTTTAAACTTTTTGCTGTTGTTTAATTCAACTGTTTCTCTCTCTCTCCCTTAGTTTTCCATTTTATAATTCAGCCATAAAATGTCTGGACTTAGCAGATTATGGACTGTTTTTGTTTATTGTTGTTATTTGTTTCTAACAAACAAAGTCTATTCATAATGATTGAGGCAAGTTAAGTCTTAAATAGTATTAAATACCAACTTGAAAAAAAAGAAATATGCCTCCTATTAATTTGTTTTTAGGACATTAAACATAAACATTACTGTGATCATGATTGCTGTATATTTGCCATTCTAAAAATAGTAATTAAAATAAAATTGTTTATTTCTTATAGAAATATTTGTTCAAAACATTGAACTGTGTAATATATCATTATCACAGAAACAATATTTGGCAATCTAAATTATTTTGCTAAGGAATTCATTTAATTGTAATCACATTAATTGTTTTGATTTTAATGTTTTTCCTCTGCTTTTATGAAAAGTACATTGCTTAAAAAATTAAAAACAAGAACAAATTCCTAATTTGCTTTTTCATGCAGAGTTGTAAAAGATTTAGGAGCCAAATAACCATCAGTTAAGAATTCTTTTGTTGCTTGCTGCACATGCAACGATGTTGTTCTTTCTTTCACACAGACCCAGACAAAGGCTGAGTGTAGCAAGGAAGCAAATAGCACTGCCTCCAGTAGTGGCCCCTGCCTGGCTCCAGGGTTTGTAAACAGAAACATCCTAGGCTCCAATGAGGCAGACAGCAGTTCCCTGTCTGTTCTGCGTTCAGGAAGCGCTTGCTTGTATAATCTGAGCCATTGCACGCAGGCATACATAGCAGTGTTTACATTTGGCTGAGTATTTAACTGAGAGAGCTAATAGGGAGGAAGAAGAGGGTTTATTAGAGCTAGGGGAACAAAACAATTTCAGATATAGCATATATATAGCATATATGCAAAAAAGAAAGAATTTAAAAAAGGAACAAAAAATAAAAGAGTTTTCTGGTTAAAGGCCTCTTTTATTGCACACATATATGAATATACATTGAAATATTTTTTTCTGGCAGTTTTTCAGGGGTCTCATATTTTTAGACCATGTGACATATCCTGGAAAGTTTTCCATTTGAAATATTTAACCACTAGCATGTGTGTGTGTTTTTTTAAATGTGTTTAAAGATCTACTTAACACTTTTTCATCCTCCCTGTATATGAATTAACATTTCCTACTTCAGATTTTGGGTTAATGAATATTTTATGTAAAAGTTATGTTGCATTTTCTTTGTAAATTTGGGAATAAAAGTAAAGAGAATACTGAGGTTCAAGAAACATTAAAAGAGTTATACAGAATTTTGGGATTAGAAGGACCTTAAAGTTACCTAGCATAACCAACTTTTAAAAAATAGTTTAATAGGGGGGCAGGCAGTGGTGGGGAAGAAAAAAAAGTAGTTTAATATGTTTTAATAGTGAAGTTATAGGAACAGCATAGAAGAAAAACATTAAAGACATCTAGTTGCATGTAGGAAAACTCAGGAAAAGTATAGTGAATGGACAGAATTGATGTTATGATAAAAATGCTACTTAGTTGCTGTCATTAAGAAATTTAATTGTTTTTAAAAATCCAGTTGTCATTCTCTAGAAACATTTATGGGAGTTGGGGGAAGGACGGGGGGTGGAGGGTGGGGTTCCAGGTGCAACTGGAGGTCAAAATTTTCTCCTATGCTTCTGTTGTATGCTTTGTGGTTTTGGTCTGCTGTCTGGGCAAAGCAACTCAGTATCTTGTTAGAAACAGGATAGGTCCACTTTGAGATAGGTCTGTGGTTACACAGTTGACCTTCCATATTCCTAGATTTTACATCTGCAGATTCAACCAACCATGGATCAAGAACAGTATTTTCTGTCTGCTGTCCTTGGAACACTCACTAATTGGATCATGTTATTCTTTCTAGCTACAAATGTATTTTTCCACATGAAGACAGCTATCATATGCTCTTAAATTTTCTCTTTTTGTATACCAGACACTTTCATTTTTCTCTGCCCATCACATTTCATTGTTCTCATACCTTCATGTCTTCTGGACATACTCCAGTTGGTGGACACCCATCCTAAAGGGTGTTTCTCTGGGCATGATCTGATTGATGGAAGGAACTAACACATAAAATGGTGTACCTGCTCATAATAGCCCTGTGATTTAGATATGTGTGTTCCCTTTCTGCAAGTGAATAAACTTAGGCTCAGACAGGTGAAGAAATTTTCTGAAGGTCATACAATAAGTGGAAGAACTGAGGTTTTTTTGTTTGTTTGTTTTTAAGATAATTGATTTCAGAGAGGGAGGAGAAGGGAGAGAAAGATAGAAACATCAATGATGAGAGAGAATCATTGATAGGCTGCCTCCTGCACACCCCCCAACCTCCCACTGGGGATTGAGCCTGCAACCTGGGCATGTGCCCTTGATCAGAATCGAACCCAGGACCCCTCAGTCCGCAGGCCGACACTCTAATCCACTAAGCCAAACCGGTGAGAGTGAAGAACTGAGTTTTAAGTCCAGTTCAGGTTTAACTACCAGCAAAGCCACACTCTCTTAATCATAATATTAATATTGGTAAACATAACTACTATTATTGCATAGATAATACATTCTCAACACTATACTGAGTACTCAGATTTCCATCTAAGCCACATAGAAGATTTGTGAGGTAGAGATTATTATTTTTACTAATGTGAGAATTGAATATCAGAAAAGTCAAATAACTTGCTAAAGGTCACTGAGAGAGTGGTGTAGAGTCAAGATTTAAAACCAAATGTGAGTCCAGCCGGAGTGGCTCAGTTGGTTGAGCATCTCCCCATGAGCCGAAGGTCACTGGTTTGATTCCTGAACAGGACCTATGCCCAGGTTGTGGGTTCAATCCCCAGTAGGGGGTGCTCAGGAGGCAACCACTCAATGTTTCTCTCTCACATTGATGTTTCTGTCTCTCTGTACCTCTCCCTTCCTCTCTCTAAAATCTTATTAGAAAAAGACACCAAATGTGATTCCAAGACTATTCTGTTAAATATACTCTTCTGTCTGTGCTGTTCCATGATGTAGTTAATCTATAGTAATAAAAGCATAATATGCTAATTAGACCAGACGTCCTTCTAGAAGACCTTTTGGACAAAGCTGGGGCTGCGAGGGAAGCCCGGGTCCTGGGTGCCAGAGGGAAGCTGGTGCTGGCAGCCGGGGGAAGGAAGGCCTACTCTTGCATGAATTTCGTGCATTGGGTCTCTAGTATTTTAAGAATTAGGAATGTAACTAACAGGTATTTCAGTGTCCTAAATGTATATAATCTTATAAAATAATCTGATGAAATATATACTTTTCAGTTATTAAAATTTATTAATTTTTTATTTCCTTTGATGCAAAAACATTGCAGATTCGACTATATAGTGATACAGTCTTTCTGTCACTATTTAACAAAATACTAAAAAAAAAAACATAACTATATTTTTACATTAAAAAATTTTAAATTACATTTGACATTCACTATTATATTAGTTTCAGGTGTACAGCATAGTAGTTAGACATTTATATAACTTATGAAGTGATCCCCCAATAAGTCAACTACCTACATGACACCATACTTAGCTATTATAATATTATTAACTATATCTCTTATGCTATATTTTAAATCACTGTGACTATTTTGTAACTGCCAATTTTTACTTATTTCCTTTACCATATTTTTGTTTTGTTTTGTTAATCCTCACCTGAGGATGTTTTCCCAATGATTTTTAGAGAGAGTGGAAGGGAGGGGGAGAGACAGATAGAGAGAAACATTGATGTGAGACATATCGATTGGTTGCTTTCCGCATGCCCTGACCAGGGCCCGGGATCCAGCCTGCAACCAAGGTACATGCCCTTGACCGGAATTAAACCCGGGTCCCTTCAGTCCATGGGCCCAATGCTCTCTCCACTGAGCCAAATTGGCTAGGGCTCCTTCACTATTTTAATCATCCCTCTCAAACCCCTCTTCCATCTGGCAACCATCATTTTTTTTTCTCAGTATTTGAGTTTATTTCTGTTTTGTTTATTTTGTTTTTTAGATTCCACTTATAAATGAAATAACATGGTGTTTGTCTTTGACTTATTTCCCTTAGCATAATACCCTCTAGGTCCACCCACCTATCACAAATGGCAAGATTTCATTCTTTTTTTTTTTTAATGACCAAGTAATATTCTGTTGTAAATATGTACATCTTTTTTAATGATAACTATATTTTAAAATTTGTTTTCTTTTAGGTCCACCTCATTCATTTAACCGAGATGAAACAATAATCATTGCTTTAGCATCAGTCTCTGTATTAGCTGTTTTGATAGTTGCCTTATGCTTCGGATACAGGATGCTGACAGGTAAAAATATAACTTCTTATTCTGTTGTTTATTAAACATGCCATTTAGTTGATACTTATTTTCTCCTTTTTAAAATCTTTATGCTAAAAAACATTCTGTGGTACAGTAGCTCCCATTTTTCTCTCTTAATCCTTTTTCCTTTAGTGTTTATGAAAAGTTTCAAACATATACAAAATACTTATCACCCAATTTCAACAATTATCACCTCTATACATCATCCATCTATAGCCTCACTCACTACACCTTTCTGTGCCACTGGATTATTTTTTAAAAATCACATGCCATTTATGTATAAATACTTCAGTATTATTGCTGAAATAGAAGGACTTAAAATATATATAACCACAATACCATTTCCAAATTTTAAAAAGTAACAGTAATTTCTCAGTATCATCAAATGTTCAGTTGTTTCTAATAAACTTTAGGTTCTATGAACTTTTAGGAAATCAGCACTCATTCATTTATTTGAATAACTAATAAAACTACCTTTAATGTCTTGGCAGTATTTTTGAAGGTTTTAAACTAGGTCTGTTACTGGAATCATCTCCCAGAATTCAGATTTCATGTTATTCATCACTCATCTTAATTTATAGATAATTCTTAGTTTACTAAATAGTTTTACACCCATTGACATTAGGTATAAGCCTTGCTGCCTACGCTTCTGTAGCTCTTCTTTTTAATGGTAATATAATAAAAAGTATAGTAAAATCTTCACTTTAAGAGAAGCACACAGTAACTACTTCTGCCTATTCCTATAGGAGACCGTAAACAAGGTCTGCACAGTATGAACATGATGGAGGCAGCAGCATCAGAGCCTTCTCTTGACCTAGATAATCTGAAACTGTTGGAGGTAAGATTGCTCTTAGATTATGGACCATTCTTCTGCTCCCATATCTGAGACAGTGACTTTATTCACTCACTGAATCATTTGTTTATTTATTCAATAAGCATTTATTGAATATCAGTTTAGTGCCAAGACTATTCTAGGCACTGAGAATATATCTGAACAATATAGATAACCCTCTTGAGACTTACTTGTAGTGGGAGAGAATCTATAAACAGGTAAACCAATGTATATTATTTCAAGTAATAGTAAGTGCTATGGAAAAAAATAAAATGGACAAGAAAGTTAGAAAGTTATGGAAAAGGGGTTATTAAAGAAAGTATATTTAGAAAGGAATTGACCTTTGAGTACAGACTTCAACAGAGTTTGGGAATAAGGATTATGAAATTCTGAGAAGTATGTGCCAGGCAAGGAATCCATATTAGATTCAAGTAAATATTCCTTGTCTGTGAATATATTATATATTTTTATAGGCCCATAGGATTATTATATAATCCATAGAACTTAATTTTTATTTGGCAATTTCTCAGAAGTTATGTTAAAAGTTAATTTTTTTTCTTGTAATTTCAGAGAGGAAGGGAGAGGGATAGAGAGATAGAAACATTAATGATGAGAGAGAATCATTGATCGGCTGCCTCCTGCACTACACCACACTGGGGATCAAACCTGAAACCCGGGCATATGCCCTGGCCAAGAATTGAACTGTGACCTGGTTCATAGGTCGGTGCTCGACCACTGAGCCATGCTGGCTGGACTATGTTAAAAGTTTTATCATTATGAATGTTTTATTCTTTATTAGGATAAATAAATAAACTATGATCCCCAAACCAGAGACTGTAATATAATAGGTATATAAATCTGATCCTCAAACTACAGAGACTGTTAAATAGTAGACATGGTAGATTTGATAATGTAAAACTTTTTAAGAACCTTACATTTGGGAGAAAAATATAACAAAGTTAAAAGCCAGATACAAAAAAAGTATTTCAACACAGAAACAAAGAATTGCTACAGAGCTAGTATAAGTCATATGAAGAAATAATTCATTAAAAAAATGGACAAAATAAATGAACTGTCAATTCACAAAATAAATGTGGCTAGTAAATGTATTATAATTAAATGTACAATTTACTACATTGAAAAAAAAACTTATTAAAAACCATAGGATTTTATCCTGGATTGAGTAAAAGAGACACTCCCAAACATTGCTGATTTAACCAGGTACTGATAAACCTTTCTAAAGAACAGTCTGTTTGTTAAATTTTAACTTAGAAACAGTGAGTGAAATATAACAAATATCCTTAAATTGATGATAGTAAATCCCTAACCTATTTTAATAAAAAAGTGAGGCGCGCGGGGACACCTGCCCGGCCCCCGTCTGGGCGCAGCCTCGGGGCGGCCGTGGGGTCCCAAAAAAAAAAAAAAAAAAAAAAGTGAGAGAAATCCCCAGAAGCCAAAAAATGAAGAGAACAGGTTGCATTTTGCTGGTTGTTTGTGTATTAAGTAACTTTTAATTTTATATTGTGGGTATTGTGAATATGAATATGATGCAGACCCTATGTTCTTTAGATTCTTCTGAAGTGTGTTTACTTTCAATGTTTGTTTTAGTAGGCAGTTGTTTTAGTAGGCAGTTATCTTGGTTGGACACACTGCAAACTCTTAGACGGAAGCTCAAATCTCAGTTCAGTTACTTTGTCTCTAGCAGGAATTTGTCCCATGCATTCACTCCATTTCCCCTTCTCTGATTCTCCTTTCTGAAAATTTCCCTTCATTTTCCAGCAGCTGTGATTACCCCAAATTCTGTCCTCTGGTTCCTGGGGCCAGAAAGATTATAGATTTTCTATTCTGTTTTTAGCTCCAATGCACAGAGCTGACTGCAGCCTGCCCTCAAGCTAAAAGCTATAAAAGGGGTAACACATGCCATTCCTTTCTTAAGTGTTGACTCCCCTCACTATCTAACTCCTTTTCTTCATTCTCCAGCACTTTTAGTTTCTTTTTACATTTTTTTTCAGAGTTTATTGTTGCTGTCTTTGGGAAGGCTGGGTCTAGTAGTTGCTTCCTGAGCCATATAAAATGTGGACTTGATTAGTTCCTTGTCAGTGGCATAATTTAACCTTTAAGCAATAGAGAACTGTGGCACACTTATGGATGTACACTTTATTTAGTAAATTTGATTTTTCCATTGTGATTTGAATTAATACCTTGCTTGCTTCAAAACAAATTTGCAGCTGATTGGCCGGGGTCGATATGGAGCAGTATATAAAGGTTCCTTAGATGAGCGTCCAGTTGCTGTAAAAATGTTTTCCTTCGCAAACCGTCAAAATTTTATCAATGAAAAGAACATTTACAGAGTGCCTTTGATGGAACATGACAACATTGCTCGCTTTATAGTTGGAGATGAAAGAGTCACTGCTGATGGACGCATGGAGTATTTGCTTGTGATGGAGTACTATCCCAATGTAAGTTCTTCATTCAAATAAACTGAGATTTATACAAGTAGTTAATCAGATATTCAGTAGAACATCGCTGGTTTGCAAACTAGTTTAAGGGTCTGCAATAAGAAAGGGATCTCACACAGAATGTGAATTAACTGTCACTAGTTAACTGTTTAGTACCCCCTTATCTCTCCATCCCTTCCCTCCCCCGACCCTCTCACCCTTCCACAAGACTTTCTTGATGAAGGAAGCAGTACTTTGATTGACATTCATTCTGGTGCAAGCTCCATATCCCAGGCTGGTGGATAATTAATATCTTGTGGACGAGCACTTTGAGTAGCACTGGCACATACATATTTACAAAAATCTCCTATTCCCTATTTGTAAAACATAATATAATTTGTTTTTGTACTGATAAGAGGTATAGTGTAAAGAAAGAGTCTAAAAGACTCATTTTCTATCTTAATTTGAAATTAAAGAAGTATTTAAAATGAAATAACTTCATAATTTTAAATATTGGAAAAACCAATATTGATCATGTTTAAATTCTTTTTTTTCTTTCTCTCTACCCAAGGAAATGTCTTACTCCTTCAAGATCCTGAAATGCCATAATTTATTAGATATCCATGGAATCCTAACCTATGCAAGTCCTTTATAAGACTTATAACTTATCTTCTAATCAAGTAAATTAATTGCAGTTTTTTTCTCTTTTTTATTTTATTTTGTCTTCTAAATAGGGATCTCTATGCAAGTATCTTAGTCTCCATACAAGTGATTGGGTAAGCTCTTGCCGTCTGGCTCATTCTGTGACTAGAGGACTGGCTTATCTTCATACAGAATTACCACGAGGAGGTAAGACAGTGAATAGAAGAGGAATGATACTCATGTGGAGTAAAAATTAAAGGGAAATTTTATTCATATCTTCAAAGTAAAAGTATATTTTATATATAGCAGATTTATTAGCCAGCCATTTGAAAGATCTGACATGAGAACTGAATTTTAAATCTAATAGAAAGAATGAGAAAAAGAATTTCAGGACTCTAGAGGGGTCATGGATACCATTAAGAATTTGATTAAAGCTCTGAACACTGTCCTTGCAAAGATACCCGTATAGGTATACTTTTAAAAATGTTCTTTTAATACAATTGCTGCCTGGCTGGCATGGCTCAGTGGTTGACCATAGACCTATGAACCAGGAGGTCATAGTTTGATTCCTGGTCAGGGCACATGCCCAGGTTATAGGCTCAATCCCCAGTGTGGAGCATGTAGGAGGCAGCTGATCAATGATTCTCATCACTGATGTTTCTGTTTGTCTTTCCTTCTCCCTTCCTCTCTGAAATCAATAAAAAAATATTTTAAAATAAAAAAAATACATTTGTTTTCTGACTTTGTTACAAAATACACCTCATATCATAGGCAGCTCTAAATTAGCTTTGCTGTGAAAATCTGTCTTTGTGCTTTCTCAAGCTTTCATCCCTTACAGCATTTTCCTGTCATAATACAGCCCAGAACATTGTTTTTTCAGTGTCTCTGACCTCTGTAGTGAAGAGAATTCTTAATGTATCAATTTCTTAGATCTTTTTCCAATGTATAATAGCATGGATCGTCTTTTCTAGCTGCTGCTTCATATATAAATAATTTCTCTTGAATAATTTAGCAATTCATTTGTCTTGACATCTTGCTTTTCCTGAATACAGAATTGACCAATGTTATTTCCTATGTAGCAACTTGATGCACTCACTCACTTTAGTGCTTTAGCACATTAACCATTTGGACTGTGTTTCCTTATTCTTACTCTTAAATATTGTTATAGCTCCTTTAATAAGCTGGCTTAGCACAGAACTTAAAAATATCTTCCTAATCCCTCTTGTCAAGGCTTGCCTAATTCAGCAAGGTTTCAAGTCAAACATTGGCTGAAAGGAAGGATTGCCATCAAGTAAGAGTTTTATTTAAGTGCATATCTTAGTCTTAAACATTACTTAATATTTTCACTAGTTTACCTTTTTAAAAAAATGAATATATATGTATATGCTATTGCAAGAAAGTATGGTATCTGTGTGAAACTTAAGATTTTACCTATTATTCTAAAAATAGTCCAACTATACTATACTATTTCAAAACATTTAAGAGGTAATTTAATTCCCCTTCCCCCCCCCAGAGAACTCAGTATCTTCAAATATAACAGCCAACACAATACAATAGCCATCCAGTGTGCATGAATAAAAATTATAATTTTTTTTGGAGTCAGATTGGCAAAAATACATATTTTTTGGTGTGCCACAGAATATGTGTGCATAAGATGAAAAAGGTTGAAAAATCACTGCCCTAAAATGAAGAGAAAAAAACACCAAGTGTGTATTAAAATTAGAAGCAACAGCATGTTGGCTATTACTTACAGTTGAAGTTTAAAACTTCATTAATTATACATACAACAGGAATTATGTTGTAAAATGTAACTTAAAATAGTAATGATTTTGAGTTAAAATTTTGATTTCTTATGTTCTTTTTTGTTATTAGGAAATAAATAGGTAGAAAAAAAAACACCACTACCTTTTATAGTTATGTTGTAGTCCCTGTTACTTGCATACTCATTTCATGTCCAGTAGTGCTATTTAAGCATTAATGAATATTTGAAATTATCCAAACAGATCATTATAAACCTGCAATTTCCCATCGAGATTTAAACAGCAGAAATGTCCTGGTGAAAAATGATGGAACTTGTGTTATTAGTGACTTTGGGTTGTCCATGAGGCTGACTGGAAATAGACTGGTACGCCCAGGAGAAGAAGATAATGCAGCCATAAGTGAGGTGCGTGTATACAAGAAGAATCATACAGACATACTTTGAAAACATTATGAATTGCATTTAAGAATCCACTACCTTTATAACTACTCGTGATAATTATCCTTATACTAGGGGCCCAGTGCACGAATTCGTGCACCTTGAAAGGAACTGTGGGCAGTGAGGCTGTGGTAGGCACAGGGGCGGGTCTCGGCCCATCCTCCACACCCCTGCCTGGCCCCTCCCGCTGTGGCCCCTGGTCCCCTTTTTGCCGGCAGCCCCACTCCCACCGCCGCTGCACCCATGTGCTGACGGCATTGGCCCTGCTTGCACCCACTGAAGGCACGGAGCGATTGGGGCCAGCACCAGCAGCAGTGTGAGCAGGGCAGGTGCTGTCAGTGGCTGCGAGCGGCAGCTGCTGCCTTGATCGCCCCTCAGGAGCAGGGGAGGTGGAGAAGCTCTCAGGGGTGGTCAGGGCCATCAGCTGCCACTCAAACCCACTGTTGGCACCGAGCGATTGGGACCAGCATTGGGCACTGGCAGCGGGTGCAAGCGGGGCTGGCACTGGCAGTGGGTGTGATTAGCGGCTCCGGCACTGTGTGCGAGTGGGGCCGTTGCCGGCAGCAGGCGGGAGAGGTGGCTGCCGGCCCTGATCTCCCCTCAGGAGCAGGGGGGAGGTGGAGAAGCCCTGAGGGGTGATCTGGGCCGGCAGCCGCTGCTCTCACCCGTTGACGGCACCCAGCAATTGGCACCGAGTGGGGCTGGCACCAGCAGTAGGTGCAAGTGCCGGGCGGGACCATGGTGCACGGGAGCAAAGAATTTTTAGTAACAACCAGAGGCTCGCCCTGATGGCAGCGACCAGTGCCCCGCCTTGGTCTGGCGCCCCTGCTCACCTGCTCTACCATCCTGCCATGACCGACACCCGCCATATTCCGCGCACATCATCTGGTGGTCAGTGCACATCGTAGCTACTGGTTGTTCAGTTGTTTGGCCGTTCGTTCTATTTGCATATTAGCCTTTTATTATATAGGATTCCACCAATTATAGCATTTTAGGAATTACAAAATTAAGAAATACCAAAGACACTGCATAGAGTTCATCAGTTTATTATGGAAGTCACTGCCATTCAAGTTCATTTTTTATAAGCATTAGGAAGAAATTTGTAGGAACTGATTTTTGAAGTAGGAGTAAAATTATCAAGGTGAGACAGGACCTAGTCACCTTCTGATAAATCACTATTACAATGTGGAGCATATCCTTCTGTGGCCTTTTTCTCTGCATTTACATATATAGGTCTATACATACATTTATATTTTTTGTGACTTTTTAAAAACATTAAGTGGTATACATATTGTTTTGCATTTTTCTCACTGTGTCTTAAAGGTGTTGTTTTTTATGTTGATATGCAATGGAAGATCTAGCTCATTATTTTTTATTGATTGTGTGCAATAGGATGTATTGACCACAGTTTAATTATTCAAGGGCATTTTATAGATTAAGAAAATCAGGTATGAACAGTTTCAGTAACATAGTTAGGGTACAATAACTTATTAACATCTTGTTGATATGAAATTGATGTATAATTTCTGTCTAATGTATGTCCTTCATTCTCATTCCGAAAATTGTTGCTCTAATTTTTCAGGTTGGTACAATCAGATATATGGCACCAGAAGTTCTAGAAGGAGCTGTGAACCTGAGGGACTGTGAATCAGCTTTGAAACAAGTAGACATGTATGCTCTTGGACTAATCTATTGGGAGATATTTATGAGATGTACAGACCTCTTCCCAGGTAAGAGATCTATCAAAAATTGATATATGAATTTTATGCAAAGCAGTTTTATCTGATTTTTCTACCTATATTAAAAAAAGTCAACTTTGTGTTTTTACTTTCTCGTTTTTAATATTTTTTTTATTGTTGATGGTATTACAGATTTTTACTTGCATTTAAACCTTTAGTTTAGTGCCATCTAGTGTTCAGAAACATTATTAGCCAGAAGGAAAAACTTATTAAAAGGACTCCATGTTTGCATTGAGTGCAATTTAATTAATTGCTCACAATAGCTTATCTAACCATATTTAGTTTGGTCTCTGATTGCTTTAGCAGTCATAATTTTCCTTATGCACCCTCAGAGCATTTGATAAGCTACACTTACATTCTGTCCTAAATTGACTCAATAAGGAATTAGAAGCAATGAATAAACCACTGGAACACTTTTTTCTTTCTGTCTTTCTTTTTTTTATTCTCTCTTCATGCCTTCCTACATTCCTTCATCCTTTCAATGAAAGAATATTCATCTAATGTGAATGCTATGCTTTGTTTGAGGCTTACTTGAATTAACCAGATGAGTTTATGTTTTTTCCTTTTGTTAGTATTTTTTACATCACTGTCATGTAGAATCTTAACTACATGGGATACAAAATGATTTGATATAAATGGTCTCTATTTTATAGGAATAACACTATTAAAAATATAGAAAAAGGAAAAACAGACAATTGAATCACCATTGGACAAATTTATGAAATGGAACTATTTCATAAAAACAGAGATTAATAGTAGGGTTGAAATTTTTTGCTTTAAAAACAGTAAGCATTTAACAATAGTTTATAATTCTAAAATATGATGAAATTAATTATTTAGATTAACCAGGGTCTGTCATTTCTTATTTGGAAGTATATTTTTTAGTTAATCGGAAGTACAGTGTACTCAGTTGAAGTGTTTTTCTGCAAATTGCAGGAACTGTAGTAGAATCATAGTATTATTGGAACTTTGGAACTTTTTATTTCTAGTATTGAAACTTAGGCCACAGATTTTTAAAAATATCCTAACCCAGAATTGTTGTTTTATAGAAGTATGTCTGACTAAATGACTCTTAAAGTATCAGCATTAGTACACTGCCATCAGCAACATTTTTAAACAACTACTGCATTCAAAGAATAACTTGCTTTTCATCTGGTAAATAATAAAGAACAATATTAGATGTTTATAAAGGGGAAAGGCAAAATTTTGGGAG
Source organism: Myotis brandtii (assembly GCF_000412655.1). Classification (NCBI taxonomy): domain Eukaryota; kingdom Metazoa; phylum Chordata; class Mammalia; order Chiroptera; family Vespertilionidae; genus Myotis; species Myotis brandtii. The sequence goes on from NW_005354021.1 coordinate 919,656, forward strand.
AATTATAATAGAACTATAAGAAGTTTTTAAAAGGAAAAAGAGATAGGGTATTACTGTTTAATAATACAGAGTTTCAATTTGGAAAGATAAAAAAAATTCTGGAGATTGATGGTAGTAGTGATGGTTGCACAACATCATGAATATTCTTAGTGCCATAGAACTGTACACTTGAAAATGGTTAAAATGGTCAATTTTATGTTAATATATATTTAACCACAATTAAAAAAAATAAAGGAAAAAAAAGAGAGTTGCATTAAGATACCTTATAATCTTGGATATAGAAATGAGGAAGAAGATGCACATGTGAGAGAAAAGGTAGAAGAGGAATCTGTGGTTTTAATTAACTATTAGAAGAAAGTTTAAGGAATTGAGAAATATTCAGAGATATGAGAAATAGTGAGGATGGCAGTCAGGAACTTAGGAAAAATCCTGGCTTACGCTGGAAAGATGAGTAAATTATGGAGGCTTTTGGATAAAGTATTGAAGACAACTTAAGAAAAATTTTAAAAGCATTTAAAAGAAGAGGCTATTGATAGAACTAAGGTTAAAATGATTATTTAGGAATTGTCTACACCAGTGGTTCTTAACCTTCTGGCCCTTTAAATACAGTTCCTCATGTTGTGACCCAACCATAAAATTATTTTCGTTGCTACTTCATAACTGTAATGTTGCTACTGTTATGAATTGTAATGTAAATATCTGATATGCAGGATGGTCTTAGGCGACCCCTGTGAAAGGGTCGTTCGACCGCCAAAGGGGTCACGACCCACAGGTTGAGAACCGCTGGTCTACACGGACCTGGTCATTGGGAACTTAAGAGTGGATGTACTCCTTTAAGAGAACATATGAAGAGAGGAAAAATTGTTGAATAAAGACTGAATATTGCCTGGCTAGCATGGCTCAGTGGTTGAGCGTCGACATATGAACCCATTCAGGGCATATGCCCGGGTTGTGGGCTTGATCCCCACTGTGGGGTGTGCAGGAGGCCAGTGATTCTCTCTTATCATTGATGTTTCTCTCTCTCTCTCTCTCTCTCTCTCTCTCTCTCTCTCTCCCTTCCTCTCTGAAACAAAAATGTATAAATTTTTAAAAAGACTGAATATTAGGCCCTCCCCAAATAGGTTAGTTATGAAGACAAATGCTCAGAAAAAGTGAGAAAACTGAGAAATCATACTATCTGAAAAGTCAGTGTTAGAAAGTGTTAAGAACCCAGATTGATAGCAATAAATGTAATCGAAAGGTCAAAAGGAAATAGAACTGACAAATAATCTTTGAATTTGAATAATAGGAGGTCACTGGTATTCTCAGAGGAGTTTCTGTGAAATAGAGAAGAGAAATATTACAGATTATAGGAGGGGAACATATTAATAAAGCACAGAGAGAGGATACAGGGCACTTACATTTTAACAATGAAATGGGGTGGAAGTTAAAAAAAGAAAGAATACCATAAACATATTAATAAGCCTAAAGAATAGCATCTAATCTAATAAAAGAGAAACATGCAAATTGACCGTACCTCCGCTACACATACAAGCCATGCCCACAAGCCACATCCACCAGCCAATCAGGAGTGAATATGCAAATTAACTCAATTAAGATGGCAGCGGCCACGGAGCTGGAGCGAGCAGGAGGCTTGGGTTGCCCCAGGCGATGGAAAAAGCCAAGCTTCCCGCCTGCCCTGCGGGCCCTGAGCTCCGCTCAAGGATACAAAGTTTCAATTATAGAAGATAAATAAAACCCAGATCCCTGCTTCCAGCCCGCGGCCATGGCCAGCCTGAAAAGGGCCATAAGCCCCTCACCCAGGCTGCCCAGGCACCCCAGTGGGGACCCCCACCCTGAAGGG
>NW_005354021.1:923499-928566 GCF_000412655.1 Myotis brandtii
CCCCCCTGAGTGCACAAATTTTTGTGCACCGGGCCTCTAGTATAATAATAACAAAATTCTTGTAAAACATTAAAAACATTTTTTAAAATTTACTGATTTTTGGGAGAGAAGAACTGAGTGGGGAGGAGACAGAGAAACTATACCCTGATCGGGGATCGAACCCTCAACCTTGGAGTATTTGATGATGCTCTAACCAGCTGAGATACCTGGCCGGGGCTTGTAAAATATTTTTTAAATTAATATGATATATTTCCAAATGCAGTACATGTGTTTTTTGTTTTTTTTTAAATATATTTTTATTGATTTCAGAGAGGAACAGAGAGGGAGAGAGAGAGATAGAAACATCAATGATGAGAGAATCATTAATCGGCTGCCTCCTGGGGATCAAGCCCGCAACTGGAGCATGTGCCCTTGACCAAAATTGAACCCAGGACCCTTAAGTCCGCAGGTCGACGCTTTATCCACTGGGCCAAACCAGCTAGGGCAGTACATGTTTCATTAATAAATGGACACACTATGGAAGCTGACTGCAAAATACAGGTGGAGGAGTGTAGGGGGGAATAAATGGTGAAGGATGGACTTGGAGGGGTGAATACGCAATTTAGTATACAGATGATGTGTTGTAGAATTGTGCACCTGAAACCTGTATAATTTTGTTAACCAGTGTCACTCCAGTAAATTCAATAAAAGGGAAAAAATATTAGCAAAACAAATGAATAAGGTATTTCTATTACAAAGGAAGAATGAAATGCTGCCAAGTTTATACACAGGAGGGAGAAAGAAGAAAAAAAGAAGGCAAGAGAAAGAAAAAAGAAAGAGAAAAGTGTAATTTAAGTAAGGGACTAAAATTCCTAACTGCTTAGAGGCATAATTAACAAGTAGCAAGTGTTGTGAGAAGCAAGGAATGGCATCTGATGATAGTCTTAGATATTTATCTATTTTGGACAGTTTGAGAGAAAATAGGATTATAAAACTTCCCTTAAGCAATTCAGTGATTATAAAGTTTAAGGCAGTCATTCCAATGCCTGATACGAAGTTAGCTCTACACAACTATCTATGAAACAATTAGATTTAGAACCATGAAAATTTAGTAGAAATTTAATAATTCTTAATGTTATTCAAATCACAAGACAAGATTGTGCCTCAGATTCATTTAGCAAGTTTTCTCATTGTGATTTAGACCTGATTAAAAAAAATAAGTAAAATTGTGTATTTTTACTTGTTCTACTAAACCAACATTTGAAGAAAAAAATAGCTAATAAATAACACTGGGAGGGTATTATGTGGGTTGTGTATATATGTCAAAGAGATAAGATATACTAGTAAATATCTTACAGTTCAAAGATGGTATGGATTGAGGTTTTATCATATGAGGATTCATGAAAGTTTTATACTAACTGGCAATGTTAAGTCCTATAGTTTTGTCTTTCAAATTCATTGTTGATGGTTATTGATAAAAAATAAGTATCAGCTGAAATGTTTAGAGTATGCGAAAATATCACTTGTATTTATAGATAGTGCAATATTCCAAAAAATTTTGGTCTATGCTTCATAGATTATAGAATTATTCTTGGTAAATATCCTATATAATAAAAGCATAGTATGCAAATTGCCCCCTCGACCTGGAGTTCATTCGGGAGTTTGACCAGGGGGCGGGGCCGGCCAGGGGAAGGGAGGGAAGCCCTGGCCTGCGGCTGTGGCGGTGGTGGCAGGTGACTGGGGGAAGGGAGGGAGGCCCCAGCTGGCAGCTGGCAGCCGGCAGCCTCTAGGGACCCTACCAATGCATGAATTTCCTGCATTGGGCCTCTAGTGTATATATAAAAAAGCCTAAGTGACCAGCTGGTAGCTATGACATGCACTGACCACCAGGGGGGCAGACACTCAACGAAGGAGCTGCCGAGCAACAGCAACTTTGTAGAGTGCCCTCTTGCACTTGGGGGATGTTGGACTGCCCGTTTCGGCCCAATCCCTGCAGGCCAGGCCATAGGACCCCACCTCTAGTTTCTTAATATTGGTGGAGGATAGTGTTTATAAGTTCTTTTTAGTATTCAAATTGAAACATAAAACTTAAATTACATGTTTTTTCCATCTCAGTCATTATAACTTTTGTATTATTTCTAAGTGAGTGAAATAAGGAAGGGTGAATATTGCCATTTTGCTAAGGAGAAAACGGAAACACAGAACAGTTAAAAATGACTTTGCAAGGTAGAGAGGAAGCCAAGATTAGGAACTAAGTGCCTTATCATGGTGTCTTCCTTCTAAATTATCCTGTCATTTTAATTGGGGTGGGGGGTGGAGAGGGGGGTGGCAGTGGCGAGGAGACAGAAAGATCTCTATTTCCTCAGAGGTATTTGCCAAGATTTTTACTAGATGATTTGTTTTCTGAATGTTGGTCCCAGAGGTCTTCTGTGTAGCTCAATATGTTTATTAAGTTTACTTTGATCACATTTTGTAAAAATTATAAGCCTCTCATTACAAGCCCCGGATTGTGCTTCTTGGGCAGTGGTAGAATACTTAATGATACTTAAAAATCCTTGCTCTAAAAAGGAAAGAAAAATCCTTGATCTAGAAACTGTTTGATAAGAAACTGTTTAAATGCTTTTAAAGATTAGTATATTGATTTTCCTGTCAAATGGTCATTATCATACAAATTTTTGTGACATTTGATACAGATTTTATCAATCTAGCTGTATTATAATAGAGAAAATGATATAATTAGATATGATGACTGTACACCCCTCCCAGTTATGTTCGTGTTTGTTGTGCTAGATCCTGGGCATCTCCTCATATTCAGTATCCTTGATCCCTATATGCGATAAGAATTCAAGCGTATTAATATGTATATATGAAAAAATCTCTTCCCTCCAAATTTTGTAATGCTAGAACCATTTAAAAATACCTTTTCAACATTGAAAGTACTGTTTAACTTATTAAAAAACATTTAATTTATCAGAGACTATTCTAAGTGAAACATTTATTAATAATGCATTAAACCCACAAAGGGGTTTCTTTAGAATTTCCAAATATGGGAAAGGATTAAGAAAAAAAAGATTGTGAGATTCTTTGCTTGCTTAGTATCTAATGCTCCTGTAATTATATCATTTTATGATAATTGGACATTTTACTCTGTCCTTTTAAAAAAATTCACAGGTGAATCTGTACCAGAATACCAGATGGCTTTTCAGACAGAAGTTGGAAACCATCCCACTTTTGAAGATATGCAGGTTCTGGTGTCTAGGGAAAAACAGAGACCGAAGTTCCCAGAAGCTTGGAAAGAAAATAGCCTGGTAAGAAAAACTAAATTATTAAAAACATGACTTAATGACTATGTTTTAATGTTGTTTGAAGCAAAAAAAAAAGACTGTTAATAATGTTAATAGTTTTATAGACTTGTCTAATGCCAAAAATCCCACCTACTTGATTTTATTTTTAAATCAACTTACTTGATTTTTGTTGTTATGTGTTTTAAAATTTTTCAGTATAAAAAGTCCCCCTTTTTGGTTCAGTTTCAGTTTTTTCCAAGTATAAAATATTATTTAAAGAGACTATTATGTGTTGTTTGTCAGATTGGGTAACAACTGGAATAATTAACAAGTTAATATTTGAAACGTTATTGAAATTCCATCTTACTCTCTTGAGAATGGTACTAAAAGTGTTAATTAGTGCAGACTTACCAATTCAGTGGCTAAGGGAAATTTAAGCTGCACCAAAAAGAAAGCAAGGTACAGCCTGTAAATACTGCATATTAAATGCAGCTCACAACATTGAAATATCTTCAGAGGCTCCTATCATTTCAGTAAGTTATTGCCATGGTACTAAAAACATCTTACAAACATTTACATACACACACATACCCACTCCCTGTCTCATATAAGTTTTTTACATAAGTGGGAGTATCTCATTATTTACTATCATTTCTGAAGCTTTATTCTTTTAATATGGACAGTTTTCATGTCAATACATATAGATGTTTCTCTTTATCCCCATTTGACAGTATGCCATTGTGTGCTATATCATAATTATCCCTTATTGATGACAGTACCCTGGATTTCATATTTTAAACAGTTTTTTGAAAGAATTAAAGTTATGCTTATGCATAGTAAACGAAACCCAATTAAATAGAAGGGTATAAAAAAGAAAATGGAAAAGACTACCCGTCCCCACCACCATTCTTCAAAAATAACTCTCATTAACATTGTTCTGCAGTTTTTGTTTTTGTTTTTGTTTTTATTTTATTTATTTATTTTTTTGTTTTTAATTTTCTCTTCTAGAAGTTACCATTATAATGCTACTATATTTATTCTTATTTCTTTTTTTAAAATAAGTCTTTATTCAGATTATTACAGTTGTTCCTCTTTTTTCTCCCCGTATCTCCCCTCCACCCAGTTCCCACCCTACCCCATGCCCTTGTTTTTGTTTTTTATTTATTTTTTTGTTTTTAATTTTCTCTTCTAGAAGTTACCATTATAATGCTACTATATTTATTCTTTTATTCTTATTTAAAATAAGTCTTTATTCAGATTATTACAGTTGTTCCTCTTTTTTCTCCCCGTATCTCCCCTCCACCCAGTTCCCACCCTACCCCATGCCCTTACCCCCCCCATTGTCCTCCTCCATAGGTGTTAGAGGGAATTGTCAGTCCACTCCCTTTCTATGCCCCTGATTCTATTATATTCACCAGTTTATTCTGTTCATTATATTTTTTAATCACTTGATTTTTAGATTCACATGTTGATAGATATGTATTTGTTGTCACTTTGTTGTTCATAATTTTTATCTTGACCTTTTTCTTCTTCCTCCTCTTCTTAAAGAATACCCTTCAGCATTTCATATAATACTGGTTTGGCGGTGATGAACTGCTTTAGCTTGTTCTTCTTTTTTTTTTTAATAAATCTTTATTGTTCATATTATTACAGATGTTCCTCTCTTTTCCCCCCATAGCTCCCCTCCACCTGGTTCCCACCCCAACCCATGCCCTTACCCCCCGCCACTGTCCTCATCCATAGGTATAAGATTTTTGTCCAATCTCTTCCCACACCCCTCACACCCCCTTCCCCCTGAGAATTA
>NW_005354021.1:929777-935952 GCF_000412655.1 Myotis brandtii
CCTGAGGCCACCCAGCAGGAGCTACAGAGATATCTGCTGATTCCTCCTCTTTGTTTGGGGTTTGGAAGTGCCCAGATGAGGCACAGCTATGAAGCAATGCAGGCTGCTGACGACCTTAGGCCTTCTTTTGGAAGCTCTGGGGTTCTCTGACCCAGCTACAGTTTGACAGGTTTTTAGGTGGAGAAAGGCTAGGCCATTTGTATGCAAAAGCCTCTGTGCACAGTTTGGGTGGGGTTGTAAATTGGGTGGGGCGGGGTTTCAGGGAATCACGGGGTAGTGCAAACAGCAATGGTTGCCCATAGACCCTGCCCCGGATAGGTCCCTGGGTCTCTGTGTCCTGAGCCCTGTGTGCAGGAACAATGAACGCTGTGAGCACCTCAGAGAAAGCCGCCCTCGTGGTCCGGTCAATGCCAGACAGTCCAGTTTCTCCCCCTATGAGTCTGGGTCCCCAGAGACTCGCCCGGAACTGGAGTTCAGAGCCGTGGGGAGCTTGATACTCCCTCCGGACTGAAGAAGACCTCAGTTGCCAGCCCTTTCCGCGCCTCCGTACTTCTGCACTTTACTTCCACACCTCCTCTGAGTCTCAGTTTGCTTTTCTTTTTCCTTCTAGCTGTAGAATTTTCACTCAGCCAGTCTTCCTGTGGTTCTGGACGATGTCCGTTTTGTCTTTTAGTTGTATTTTTGAAGTGGCTGTGCGAGGCAGCAATTTCAGGTGTTTACCTATGCCGCTATCTTGGTTTCTCGCATTCATGAATTTTTTGAAGTTCCTTTTTAAATAATGTGTGTTAGTTATGTACATGGGTAGTAAACATTATGAATCCTTGCACATGAAAAAATGTTTCTATCTTGTTCTCACATTTGAGTAATAATTTGGCTAGGTAATAGTTTCAAGATCAAAATCATTTCCTCACAACTTTGAAACCACTACTCACTTGTCCTCTAGCATCCAGATGTGTTAATGAGAATTCCAGCACCAACTAGTATCATTCAATTGCTTTTTGTTTTATTCTCTTATTTTCTTTTCTCTATAAGCTTTTAAGCCTTTTACTTCATCATTGAAATTATGTAGGCATGGATCTTTTCACACCTTTCGCTTTATACTGGACAGGTTTTCATCTTGAAAATTCGGAAGTTCCTTCAATTCAGAGGAATTTTTTTATATTATTAAAAAAATTATTTCCTCTTATTTCTTCCTTATGGAATTCTCATTAGACAAATATTGGACCACCTGACATTTAGGTCTCAGTTCTTTTCCTTGCATTTTTCAATTTTTTGTTGTTGTAAATTGTTTAAATTTACTCAGCTTTACCTTTGAAATCATTCATTTGTTTTCACCTTTTCCATTCTACTTGTTATCTGTTCATTAAAATTTTATTTTCCACAGTCATACGTATAATTTCTAGATATTTTTATTGTTTGCTTTTTCCATAGCAATCTGTTCTTGTTTTAAGACTATAATAGGAATTTTATTATTTCTGAGGGTGTACATTTGAATTTTTGATACCTTACGCAGTTTTCTTGATGTATAATTAAAGAACAAGAATGAAAACATTTTAATTATGTAATTTAAATCTTTTTACTGTGTATTTTCACATTTTAATTTTAGGTTGTCTTGGTAGGATTAGAATATTTTCATTCTGGCCCTGTCTGGTTTGGCTCAGTGGCTAGAGCTTTGGCCTGCAGTCTGAAGGGTCCTGGGTTCCATTCCGGTAAAGGGCACATGCTCTGGTCGTGGGCTTGGTCCCCAGTGGGGGGCATGCAGGAGGCAACCGAACATGATTCTCTCTTATCATTGGTGTTTCTGTCTCTCTCCCCCTCTTCCTGCCTCTCTGAAATCAATTAAAAAATTTTTTTAAAAGAATATTTTCATTCTGGATCATGACTTATATGGGGTGTTGGCACATCAGAGAGAGGCTAGAGCAGGGGTGGGCAAACTTTTTGACTCGAGGGCCACAATGGGTTCTTAAACTGGACCGGAGGGCCGGAACAAAAGCATGGATGGAGTGTTTGTGTGAACTAATATAAATTCAAAGTAAACATCATTGCATAAAAGGGTACGGTCTTTTTTTTTTTTTTAGTTTTATTCATTTCAAACGGGCCGGATCCGGCCTGCGGGCCGTAGTTTGCCCACGGCTGGGCTAGAGAGATGTTATATGTTTCCATACAGATTTAGATTAAATATTTTCTCCATTGGTCATCTTTGTCAGTAGATTACCTTCAAGGAAGGCTTCTGCTTCAAATGAGATTGCAGTTTTCTTCAAGTATGAGGGAATTAAAGACCTGTTGCCAATCACGTATGCCCAAGATTGCCTCCAAACTGGAGTCCTGCTATGGGAAGTGGGACAGATCTTAAAGAGGTCCCTGGCAGCAGGTGAGAGGCTGAATCCTTTACAGCCTCACAGTAGAGCACCCCTCAAAGAAAAAAATCTTGTGAAATTTTACCTCATTAAATACTTCATCTTCCTTAACTTGTTTATTGCACCAGAGAAATTGGACTCTGATTTTGAAGTATTTCTTGGCAACCCTACCATTATGGGATATGCATCAGATGCATATTTACTTGAAAACGTTTTACTCCAAATTTAGACTAGGTTTCTAAGTAAGGGATGAAGTAATTATTGGTTCACTTCCAATGAATCCATTTAATGTGTTACAGTCTGTAGATCTGCCTATCTGCAGTGACAATCCAGTACTAGAGTTATATAGCAAGTGCATGATTTATAAAAATAGAGAGGAATTCCCCTGTGTGGAAAAGAAAACACCTTTGCTTCATAGTTGCATTGAAATAAAAACACACACATTTTTATAGTAACAAAACTCAGACTCTTGCCAGAACCGGTTTGGCTCAGTGGATAGAGCGTTGGCCTGCGGACTCAAGGGTCCCAGGTTCGATTCCGGTCAAGGGCATGTACCTTGGTTGCGGGCACATCCCCAGTGCGGGGCGTGCAGGAGGCGGCTGATTGGTGTTTCTCTCTCATCGATGTTTCTAACTGTCTATCCTTCTCCCTTCCTCTCTGTAGAAAATCAATAAAACATATTTTAAAAAAAACAACTTAGACGCTTTCAAATATTAATGAATGTAAAAACTAGTTTTAAAAACTACCAGAGACCCAAGCATAGTTCAGTCAGTAATTGGGGGAAGAATAATTTTCTGATGAAAATGAAAGTATAGAAAATACTTTCTGAGAAAACTATATGAAAATGTTAGCTATAGTTACCACTGAATATTAGATTTATGAATAACTTTTCCCCCTATACTTTTAGAATTTATAGTAAAAATGAACTATTGTAACAATCACACAGATAGTTTAAGGCTGCTTTTTATATTAAAATATTTTAAATTAGGAAAACAAAAAATTATAGGTCCTAGTTTTTTAAATAACTTTTTCTTTCATATGTAAAACAATAAAAATATTTATTTAAAAAAATAATATTAGTTCCAGTTTTATAGTAAGAGTACCAGCTCAGTTAAAGGCCTGGTTTCAAATCTTGGCTCTACTTACTAGTGATAAATTAAAAGAAGATCTATTTTTACTTATCACATTAACAAAGTGTTGGTGATGGGAAAGCAGATACTTTTTTTGTTGTTGGGAGTGCCATCAATTTGGAGGGTAATCTGGCAATAACAAATTTTAAATGTATTTTACCCTTTGATCCAGCAATAATATCTCCAGGAATTTGTTCCTCAACTGCACTTACACACATGTAGAAAAATGCACGTGTAAGATGTTCAATGCAATGTCATTTATACCAGCAAAAACTGGAAACTATCTATTCTCTTATAAGGATCAGGCTAAAAACTTATGATATAATGGATACTATGCAGCATTAAAAGAATTAGGAAGATGTATATGTTCCTGATTGCTAAATAAAAGTAGTATGGCTAAGTGAGTATAGTAATTCTCATTTGTATGTTAGAAAAAAATATTAAAAAACATGTAGCCTTGTAATGCATAGAGCTTGCTCTTATGTATATTTCTTCAAGGAGTTAAGTTAAAGCTTCCATGCTTACTTGCTACTCACCATTTGAGAAATGTGACCCTTTATAAATCTCTGAAGTCTAAAAAGTTTTATTATAGTTATATAAAATATTTGTTAAAGAAAAATATTTTTATCCTACTTCATATCATTAAAAACTCAATACTTTTTTTGTTAAAGATACACTGTTTGACATGTGCTTTTTTACAGGCAGTGAGGTCACTCAAGGAGACAATCGAAGACTGTTGGGACCAGGATGCAGAGGCTCGGCTTACTGCACAGTGTGCTGAGGAGAGGATGGCTGAACTTATGATGATATGGGAAAGAAACAAATCCGTGAGCCCAACAGTCAATCCGATGTCTACTGCAATGCAGAATGAGCGGTAAGACCCACAGGGATTGGCACCCATCAGTCAGTATTGAAAACTGAGACCAAACAGAATAGGAAATAAACATTTTTATCAGTATAATAGTGCAGTGATTAATCCAATCTAAAGTCAAAATTTTTCTTTCAATATTCCTGCTATTTTACTGAAGATTTTTGATATAAATGCAAGATGGAATCTGTGGGGTTTTTAGTATCTTAAAGATACAGTAAAAGAGGTTAGTTTTTCTCTATTAATGCTCCAACTTCCCTACAATAATAAAGCTAAAACATTTTCGTAGTTCCAAAAGTTTATAAGCACTTCCTCAGATATTATATTTATTCTTTGTTATTAATCCTCCTGTCCCTGCTGTTTGTTTGTTTGTTTGTTTAATGAAAATGGAATATGATCTTGCCTACGTATTGAACCTGTTTCATTGGAGACTATTATTTCCAGACTTCTTATCCAATGTTCTTTCTTACAGAATATACTACTACTACTTTTATAGGAGAGCAGTTCATAAGAGCTATGGTGTTTGGTTCTAAATAAAAGGGCTATTTATTTATTTATTTATTTATTTATTTATGCAATCGTGGAAATTTATTGAAGAACAGGTACAGTCTCCCACGTGGGGAAGAGGAAAGAATCTCACAGCACAGACTCGCACGTGGGGAGGGGGAGAGTCCCCTAAAAGGGCTTATTAAAAGATTCCTAAAACTTGGAACTTTCAGACTATATCGCCTGTGTTTCTTTGTTTCACGTTTGGGGAAAAGTGTTCTCACAAATTTGTCATTTTATCTAATATATGTTAAAAATGTTTAGAGAGGCATCAAGGAAAAAGTTACCAGAGAAAATTGAGATAAAAGTATACTTGAGGCCCTGGCAGGGTAGTTCAGTTGGTTAGAGCGTTGTCCTGATAAGCCAGGGTTGCAGGTTTGATCTCCTGGTCAAGGCCCAAACAAAACAAGGAACCAATGAATGCATAAATGGTGGAACAACAAATCTCTCTCTTCCTCCCCCTCTCTCTCTCTCTCTCTCTCTCTCTCTGTGGAACAACAAATCTCTCTCTTCCTCTCTCTCTCTCTCTCTCTCTCTCTCTCTCTTTCCCCTCCCTTCTTCCCTCCCTCCCTCCCTCTCACCCTCCTCCCTTCTCTCCCTTCCCCTTCCCCTTCTTTCTAAAAAAGCAATCAATAAATAAAAAAATACACCTGATTCTTGAATAATTTTCTGTGCTCTTTTCTATTCCAATTTTAAGAGCAATTTGAATAGGCCTCAAATTGGGTTTACACTACTTAAAATTAGGTAAATTAACTTTAGCATATAAACACTTATGCTTTATATATCAGCCAGTCAAAGAAGGTCGAGACTAGCAATTCTAAGTATACATTTTCTCACTTTGTACATACCTAAAGGTAGATAATCTGCTTTCTTCTCACCTTATCTTTGTCTTATCTGTGTGCTCTAGTATGCTATTTGTCTCTCTCTCAAGAGTCAGCTACTTTTAAGTGTTTTTGAACTTTTCTTGAATTTTAAGAAGAAACCCTTGATGCTCCCCTTTGCTTTGCCATTTTTTTTGCCTTTTGTGTCATTTAGTTCTACTCCTTACATGCGTTCTCTCATGCCCTGTCACTTCTAAGTAGTTTCCCCTAAATAGAAGTTCATGCCATCATATTCCACTCTAGGTTTCATTGTATTGACTCTTACCCTCCATACCTCCTAGACTTCCTTTTCTTTTTTTTCTTTTATTTATTTATTTATTTATTTATTTATTTATTTATTTTTTAATTAAATCTTTATTGTTCAGATTATTACATTTGTTCCTCTTTTTTCCC
>NW_005354021.1:937390-973493 GCF_000412655.1 Myotis brandtii
GCACCTTAGTATTTCACTTCCGCACTGCGCCTCCTCTGAGTCTCGGTATGGATTTCTCTTTCCTTCTAGTTGTAGGATTTCCACTCAGCCAGCCTTCCTGTGGTTCTGGGTGATGTCCGTTCCATCTTTTAGTTGTATTTTTGAAGTGGTTGTTCGAGGCAGCAAACTCCGGCGTTAACCTATGCCGCCATCTTGGTTTCTCCTAGACTTCCTTTTCTTGTTCAGTACAACACCTTTTTACTTCTCCCCTTCCTGTCACTCCCCTCACAAACTCATCAGTCTTTCTTTGTAGTACTTCCTCCTTTAGCTGTTGCTATTCTCCTACAACACTTGTATCTATTAATGTTCCCAATGTTTATACTTTTATTGTTAAAGCTACCCCTGGTTTTTTTATTTTAAATAACATACACATATTACAGTGATGCTTAAGAACCATCACTCTCAAGGTGTGATGATGACTGAAGAACCCTTGATAACGAGAACATTTCTGAATCTTTGATCATTTATCTGAGTGTCAGATTAATACTCTAGGACAGTGATGGCGAACCTATGACACGCGTGTCAGAGGTGACACGCGAACTCATTTTTTTGGTTGATTTTTCTTTGTTAAATGGCATTTAAATATATAAAATAAATATCAAAAATATAAATCTTTGCTTTACTATGGTTGCAAATATAAAAAAAATTCTATATGTGACACGGCACCAGAGTTAAGTTAGGGTTTTTCAAAATGCTGACACGCCGAGCTCAAAAGGTTCGCCATCACTGCTCTAGGATCTAGGGCTTTCATTGATATGGCTCAGTCTACCCCAAGGAATACATTCTATTGCTAGGCTAAGCCTCCTCATAGAAGCATTTTGGAACAACCTATTAGTTGTTGCTGTTTGGTCATTAGAACTTAACTGGTAACATATTCGTAGAGTAGCCACTATCTATCTAGAATTGTGATAGCACAAAGGGAACATATGCCATGGTTCCTCCTTTCATGAAACTTTGTTGTGCACATATACAATTGATAAAGATAATTTGGTAATGTTCTAAAACTATAGGAGAGATTTTTTTTTTAAAGATGTTTTTATTGATTTCAGAGAAGAAGGGAGAGGGCTAGAGAGAGAGAGAAACATCAATGATGAGAGAGAATCATTGATAGGCTGCCTCCTGCACGCCCCCAACTGGGGACCGATCCCACAACCCAGGCATGTGTCCTTGACTGGAATCAAACCCAGGACCCTTCAGTCCGCAAGCCAACGCTCTATCCACTGAGCCAAACCAGCCAGGGATAGGAGAGATTTTGTAAGCCAAAGTAATGAACACCCATAAAAATCATATCTAGATCCACATAGGTTTTTCAGTAGGCTCAAATAATATAAAGCATTTAGTAAGTTATTGACAATTGATTATTTGATTAGAATTTTTAAATAACTTTGAGAATGATGTGGATTAGAAATAAAATAAAAAGCAGTTTATACTTTAAAAACAGATGTTAGATGTGGAGAACCAGTTTGTTATAAATGTACATTCTCAATGTGGCACTTTTTTCTTTCTTTAAGCAACCTGTCACACAGTAGGCGTGTGCCAAAGATTGGCCCTTATCCAGATTATTCTTCTTCCTCATACATTGAAGACTCTATCCATCACACTGACAGCATTGTGAAGAATATTTCCTCTGAGCATTCTATGTCTAGCACACCTTTGACCACAGGGGAAAAGAACCGAAACTCAATTAACTACGAACGACAGCAAGCACAAGCTCGAATTCCTAGCCCTGAAACAAGTGTCACCAGCCTGTCCACCAACACAACCACCACCAACACCACTGGCCTCACTCCCAGCACTGGCATGACCACTATATCGGAGATGCCATACCCAGATGAAACAAATCTTCATGCCACCAATGTTTCACAGCCAATTGGGCCAACCCCTGTCTGCTTACAGTTGACAGAAGAAGACTTGGAGACCAACAAGCTAGACCCTAAAGAAGTTGATAAGAACCTCAAAGAAAGTTCTGATGAGAATCTCATGGAGCATTCTCTTAAGCAGTTCAGTGGGCCAGACCCACTGAGCAGTACCAGTTCTAGCTTGCTTTACCCACTAATAAAGCTTGCAGTAGAAGTCACTGGGCAGCAGGATTTCACACAGGCTGCCAATGGCCAAGCATGTTTAATTCCTGATGTCCCACCTGCTCAGCTCTATCCTCTCCCCAAGCAACAGAACCTTCCCAAGAGACCTACTAGTTTGCCTTTAAACACCAAAAATTCAACAAAGGAGCCCAGGCTGAAATTTGGCAGCAAGCACAAATCAAACTTGAAACAAGTAGAAACTGGAGTTGCCAAGATGAACACCATCAATGCTGTAGAACCTCATGTGGTTACGGTTACCATGAATGGGGTGGCAGGTAGAAATCACAACGTTAACTCCCATGCTGCCAGTGCTCAGTATGCGAATGGGGCAATACCATCTGGCCAGACAGCCAACACAGTGGCACATAGGGCCCAAGAAATGCTGCAGAATCAGTTCATTGGTGAGGACACCAGGCTGAATATTAATTCCAGTCCTGATGAGCATGAACCTTTATTGAGGCGAGAGCAACAGGCTGGCCATGATGAAGGTGTTCTGGATCGTCTTGTGGACAGGAGGGAACGGCCGCTGGAAGGTGGCCGAACTAATTCCAATAACAACAACAGTAATCCATGTTTAGAGCAAGATGTTCTTACACAGGGTGTTCCAAGCACAGTAGTAGATCCTGGACCATCAAAACCCAGAAGAGCACAGAGACCTAATTCTTTAGATCTTTCAGCCACAAATATCCTTGATGGCAGCGGTTTGCAATGTAAGTGAGGGGGTTGTGTAATCTCTCCTGCTTGTCTTTTGGGACCATTTAAGTAACTACTTAGAATCAGATTGTGTTTCAACTAACAATTATCTAGTTTTGTACTTTCAGAAATAAAATAAGCCATTTGGCTGGACCTAAAAAGTAATTAGACTATTGTAAAGAAAAACTTTTTTTTGTTATTGATAATTAAAAAATCAGTGTCACAATAGAATAATTACCAATTCAATGTGTGTCTTAAGTAGCTACTAGTTTATAATGCAACTCATATTTGCTGTGAATGATTAAGATTAAATAAATATCAGTTTAAAACCTCCAAGTAAAATGATGCCAGTACAACTTTTGAAAGTTTGTTGAGCATATTAATATCTATTATATACACATTTAGATTTTATCAGACTTAATAAATCTTGAAAGTCCAGAGAGAATTCAGAAAAGTCACTATAAAGTTGCTCTTGGTTTTTTAGTGTCATTTTTTTCAAGAGTTATGTATTGAGTCTCCCACATGCCTACAGCATTGTGCTATGGGCCCCCTAACAATTTAAACAAATAACTTAAACAACTTGATACTTAGTTTCTGGCCCTGAAAGGATTATAACACAAAACAAGAGAGCTCACCAAAATCTTTAACAGTCATCGTTTACAAAATAATTTCTCTTTTAGACCGACAGCACTTATGAAGAAAAACAAAGTCACGTTTTGTGGTTGTCAAAGACTACAAAATGGGCTGAAAGGGATTTAGCTCTCAAAAATCAATCAGTAGAATCTAGCCCGTGCTTGAGTGGTTTCTATTGTAGACCACTTGACCTATGGCAGGGCTCCATGTCAGTAAAATGTTTTGTCATGTATGGGGAATTACTAGAAAATTTGTATTCTAGGATTTCTGTCATTCTTCTGTAAACTGTCATGTGCCAGTGCCTTTATAATTTGATTCACTTTGAACATTAAATAGAATGATTAAATGCATTTTGCTAAGTTAGGATTGATACCAGTAACCAAAGGATTTGAGAATGCAGCTAAGAACTTTGCATTTTCTCCTCTGTTTTTGCTTTTAGTGGTTTTTAAATATTTTCTTCCTTGTCCTATAGAATAATTCAATTATAAAAACATTAGGCTTAAAGAGCCTCAAAAATAATTTAAGTTTTGCCTCGAAAAATACTGCCTGGAGTCATCAACTTTAAGAAATGTCTATTAGCACCTCCTGTAGACATTAGTTTGATCTCTTCTTGAATTGCAACTCTAAGTTTTTACTTTTTTAGTACTTTCTTTATATATAGTTCATTTTTCTGTACTTTTATTTTTAGTAGGTGAGTCAACACAAGATGGCAGATCAGGATCTGGTGAAAAGATCAAGAAACGTGTGAAAACTCCGTATTCTCTTAAGCGGTGGCGCCCCTCCACCTGGGTTATCTCCACTGAACAGCTGGACTGTGAGGTCAACAACAATGGCAGTGACAGGGCAGCCCATTCCAAATCTAGCACCACCGTTTACCTTGCAGACGGAGGCACTGCCACCACCATGGTGTCTAAAGATGTAGGAATGAACTGTCTGTGAAATGTTTTCAAGCCTATGGAGTGAAATTATTTTTCGCATCATTTAAACCTGCAGAAGACGTTTTTTAAAAACTGCTTTATCCTCCTGTCAGTACCCCACCCTTGCAACAGGACTTGCTTTAAATAGATTTCAGCTATGCAGAAAATTTAGCTTATGCTTCCATATTTTTTAATTTTGTTTTTTTAAGTTTTGCACTTTTGTTTAGTCTCACTAAAGTTATATTTGTCTGTTATGACCACAGAATTATATGTGTGTGTATCAAAAGTGGTCTCAAAATATTTTTTTAAGAAAAAAAACAAAAACAATGTATTGCTGATAATCAGTTTGAAACAGTTTCTAAAGGTCATTAAAACAGAAGCAAATTAAGACAGATTTGACTTCAGTGGTGTCCGGTATCCATGTTTTATTTCTGGGCACAAGCTAGTTTATTTTATATGTTGATCCGTTCCTAACATATTATCTGTTGGACATTCTTTTCTCTTGTGTTTTGTTTGAATGTGCAATAGTCTGTAGCCACAAATAAGCTTTCTTGTAAGCTCTCTTCCTAACAGAGCACACATTCTTCCATAATATGAACATTTTTCTCCCTCCAACTTTTGTCAGGTTTGTTTTATGACAGTGAATTTTGCAGAAGAGAAAGCAACTACCTGATTTTTTGCTTTCTCTCTCTTTGTGGAAAATGCAGAAACATTGTCTCAAAGGGCTCTAAAGAAGGAACAACCAAAACCTAATTTGAAATGCTATTTCTTTTAACCTTCCAAATCCTAAATGTTTCCTTCCAGGCATTTTAACAAATGTATTTGGTTCTGGTTTTAGAAGTTCATAAGAGAGCATAGAACAAAGTAGAAGAAGTCCTAATAT
Organism: Myotis brandtii; assembly: GCF_000412655.1. Lineage (NCBI taxonomy): Eukaryota > Metazoa > Chordata > Mammalia > Chiroptera > Vespertilionidae > Myotis > Myotis brandtii. The sequence goes on from NW_005354021.1 coordinate 942,637, forward strand.
TAGCCTTTTTCCATTTTATTTTATTTTTATATGTATGTTATGTTCCATTTTCATTTATTTAAGAAGCACATTTTTATCAGAAAACTTATAGAGTTATACTTATATGGAATTTTTAAGTAGGTAGATGGTTAAGACAATATAGTGTTATATCCTTTATTCTCTAAGTAGGCCACCTTTGACTCAAAATTACATTTCCTGATTAAAATAACTTCAAAAGTAATTCCTAGTTTTGAACCTACAGTGTCTTTTTATCCTCTTTACAAGCAAAGACTGATGACTGTCTGAAAAAGATTCCTCTCCTCTTCCTGTGACCTATAACACTGTGTGGAAAAAAATTGTTTGACTGGCATGCCAAATCCCTGTGGAAGGAAGGGTTGCTGCCAAACCTATCATCTCTGAGCAGACAGAGACTTTCCTCTCTCTTTTCAAAGCTGGGTGTGTTTTTTTTTTCACTAATCCTATTTTCATAAAATCTCCTTTTGCCAATTTTTCACATGATTTTTGATATGTGAACAGCATTTGTTATTTACATTATATTCAGAATATACCTTTTAGTGATAACATGTTATGTATCCATCAAGTCATATTGTTTTTAAAGCTTCTTTGCCTCTTCATTACTCATAATCATTTCTAAAACAACAACCTCTGCATTTTTAAAAATAAAGCACTTTATGTCAAATAAGGGACTGTTTTTTATAAGCACAAATTATTTTCTATCAATTTTCAAACAGCGATGATCTCACTTATTTTTTACAGATTCTCAGAGTACTTAGTACTTATTATCTAATTAAGTTCTGTGATTTCTCTGGGAGATAAAAAGCTAAGAGACAAACAAAAATTCTGAACAATATTTTCTCATTCAGATTCCTCTGTCTTCATCATTTAGCTAAAACAACCTAAATTTCCCAATTTGACTTGTATCAAATTTCCAAAACACTTGACTTGTATATAAGCCTTTTCTTGTTTGCCATCTGCGATGGTCTTGAGTTGGGTGTTGCAGCACTTACCATTTATTCAGCTAGATGGCTGAGCACAGTTTTGAATTCTTAGAATGAAGATTCTTTTACTAGTGCCCAGGATTTCCACCTTTTGTGTTTTAATGGCCCTTATCTTGATTCAGACCCTTAACATATTTTTCAGTCTTACGGCATAAAATATTTTTCATCCAGTTAGTCTTTTATAATGTAACAAATTATTTATATCTTTCCCAGGAAATTTTACTTCGTTCCCTTGCCCTTAAATGTCTTTCAATTGTGTTTCAGGGCATTATTTTCAAACATTTGTAGGACATCTTTGAATAAAAATAAACTATAGTCCTCCTTCAGTTGGAGGGTAAGTGACCATGTGAGGTCTGACTGATTTTTTCCTGATGGAAGAAGAGTTATCCTACATTATACTGTACTTTGTGTTCAAGCCAGTTGATTGTTTTTCAGCATTTTTTGATACTTAGTAATAAAATACTTTTAAAAGTTAACATACCAAATTAAAAGAACTCCTATAGTTTCTCATTTTCCATGATGTTTAAAACAAATAATTTCCTTTCCCCAGTTTGTTTAATAGACTCCTGAAAAAGTAGAAAGTGTAGGTCATTTTAATAAATTTTAAATTAAATTGTACATCAGACTCATTTACTTTTAGGATCTATTTATAATATACAAGCAAACAAAATTACTTAAAATGCTTGTTTGCCAATTTTTTTCATCTAATATTGAAGGTGTCTTAAAGCTAATATTTAACTGCTATCACAACATTTTGCATGTATAAAAACATTTGATTCCTTTTAAATAAAAGGCTATTAATGAAAAAATATTAAATTCATTTTCAGGAGAGTATTACAATCTTAAAAACATTATAATAGGTAATTAAAGAATAATATTAATTCCCTTAACTATTGTCATTATATGTCAGAACTAAGCCATTGAAAGAACCTGATTTGAATTGTGTTTAGTCAAAAATGACTTAATTATAATTCTTAAAAGTGTTCCCCCTTTAAAAATGTATAATTGGGGGGAAACCCTGATATCAGTGTAAAAAGTTTTGGGAAGGTGCAGGAGTGAAATAATACTAATTGACCATTTGTTGTAAACGGAATGTTGGGATATGCATACACCATCTCTTTTAGTCCTCATAGCAACTATATAAGAATTACAGTTAATATATCCCCTCACAGATGAGTAAACTGAAGCTAGGAGAAACTAAGTAATTTGCCCAAGGTCCACACCTAGTAATAGGCAAAGATGGATTTTAACTTAGGTTTGCCTGTCTCCACATCTCTCATCCATACCATATTGCCTACACACTATGACAGGATGTATAATGTCCTGACATTTTGTAAGAAATTAGTCATTATGGCTTATATATAAGCCAAACCCAGATACCTTAATGACTTTAAAAGGCAACCATAAGACGACGTGTGGACATACCTATGTTGATTGTGCTTGAGAAGTAATTACTAATTCAAGACAAAATTCAGTCCCACCTCTGCCATCATGAATCTTCAAATCACTTCACTCCTAACATCTTTATATTGAAGAACTAAGGTAAAGTAAAATTTAAGGGAAAAGTGAAGATGGCTTATGGGAACAGACACTTTTTCATAGATTGATTCCATACTTGATTTGGAGAAGTTGATTTAACATAGACTTTTAGTCTAATCAACCCTTTGACTTCACCTTGAAAATTTCTGCTTTTAGTGACTTTGGAAAATGTTACTAATCCAGAAAACGAGTTAAGGGAGATGTAGGAAGGATACAAGGATAATGTCCTAATAAAGCAATTTGTATAGTTTTCTTACATGTATCCACGTGTTCCAGAAAATGTATGTTGGTTCTGAATGTGAAAACAATTTAAAAAAGGAACACGTAAAATACGTGTTTCAGTGGGAATTATCACAAAATTTGGGAAGTATTTTCTTTAAAAGATTTAAAAATTTAGATTCTATAGCCAAATGAAATACCTGGTAGGCTTCAGCTCTTTACTGAACTTTCCATTCCCTGTAAACCTCTTTTCAAAGTCACTTAAAATGGAAAAATATTTCAATAAACTTTTTGGTGTTTTCTCATATTTATGGAGATGAATAATATTTCATTGGAGGTAGTTAGATTTTAGAACTTGAGATTACTTACATTTCTATACATTTTATAAATTTATGTTGAACTTATTACCAATTAAATGCAGGTTATTACATAACTAGTCACAGATTGCTTTATATAATACTTTCTCTTCCAAGCTGACTCCTTAAAGTTACAATCAACATTAGTTGATTGTCTAGATCAGTGACTCTAGAAATTATATAACAGTCCTACGTACGCCCCAGGAGTCTTTTTCAGACTAGGATGTTTCTAAAGATTCATACCTTTTACTGTCAATTTGCTCTTCAGCAGGTAAAATTGCATTTTAACTTTTAGATTCTGAACTATGCAAACTTCAGCCAAAAGTACCCTGCGTGACCCGCTCCTACATATACTTTAGTAAATCTGGCAAATCACAGTTTGAGCTAGTTACGCAAATGTTACTCTCAAAAGAAGGTTTTTCTGTAGGTTCCCAGATTAAACTTACATCAAGGAAGGGAGCCCCAGGGCCCTCTGGTGCACCTACACATTACTTTCCTTCAGTCACCTTAGTTTGTATCTGACTTACTCTATCCCTTGGTTATCTGACTTGTGATCTGTGTCAGGAAAGGGTTTTTTTTAAAAAAATATTTATTCTGCTTACCTCCTGTTTTTATTTTTTATCCATTTTTCTTATCCAGTAGTTAAAAAAAATGTTGGTTATCTTCTTCAACATTGTTATTCTTCAATATGCTTCAGGCATCTCATTTAACACCTAAGTCTCAGTTTTTCAGACAAAATTGCTTTAGTTTCTTTAGCATTTTATCCTCAGTCCTATTTCAATAACTATTTATATTTAAGAACACCTAAAATTATATTTTGTTATATTCAAGTTCATTACTCTAGTTAATAGTTCAATAGGATAGAATTGAGAATTAAGATGTTACCATTTGACAATGGATCCAACCATCAGATTGTCAGAAAATCACTGAGTTCAAGTTTTGTATCTAACATTTTCTCAGTTGCTGAGTTTTATGATTTTATGTTCTAATTAGTTACAACTAATGCATACAGAATTGTATATAATTTGCCATTAAAAAATTCTAACCTCTATTACAGCAAGCTTAGCCTTATGATTGAGCCACACAAAACATATATATGTTTTACATATTTCTTTGTATCAAATATTAAGACACAAAGTGCAACCTTAAGTTTCAAAAGCAAACCCTACAATATCAGGTATTTATGAACATTTTTGCAGACCATTATTGAAATATTTACCATTGTTTTGCAACGTAGACTAGACAATAACTTCCATTTAACTTTTAAGTGACTGGTTAAATTGAGTGTTTGTGCATGTAAAATTTAGGATTTTATCTCATGGCTGATACATTTGAAAGTAAATACTTAAGAATGTATGCTGTGTATTAAAATTATGCCCAAAATAAATCTATCATGTCTTGAAAATTCCAATTCCGTTATTACTGTGATGTTCGTAGTATTACTATGAAGCATGTGACAGTCATTTTTTAAACTTAACTTGAAACCCAGATTTTAAAATCTGGGTAAGAGAGGAGGAATCTTTAGAAATAAATCACGTCATTAGGATATCCAGTTTATGATTGAATTTTAAAGCAAATAACTTTTAAACTACAACTTGAGGTTGTTTTTTGTTTTGTTTTAAAAGATAATGTGGGTTTAGATTTCAGAAACATCTTCATGTTTAGACTCACTCTATAGACATAATATTACTTAAAAACTCAGGGCCCTTTCATCCCTCTACACATTGCAAAAGTTCAATTGGTAGTAAACAAGCAATTAGATCCAGTTGAATATTTAAAGTGTTTGTTGTACACACAATTCATTTAATGTTTCATCTTATGATTTGACTTAATTTACATATAGACAATACCAGATTTCATTAATCATAAAACGTGCCCAGTTCTATAATTACTGAAGAGAAATGGAAACAATCCAACTAGCTGACTACATATTGCAGCATATTTATGTCTAGAGTTGAAGCATCGTCTTCAAACTAATGTCCTTTGGTCAAGTGGTTATCATGATGTGACAAATTATTTTATTTTATATTATTTTTTAATGGGAGAACTTAGTAACATAGTTCCTCTGAGATAAAACATTTTTTCAGGAGGTAAACAGTATAAAACTGTGTTCTAAAAGTGAACTAAAGACTTTATAGCTTTAGTAATAGCTTGGGTGATTTTGAGAAGGTAACCTATGGTAACCTATTGTTAGGTCCAAATGGAATTTTTCTTTAAATCAGTTAAGTTCAAGCTCCAAATTGGTATGATGTACACTTAAAATCCTAGCAGTGAAGTTATTTGTAACCAGTCTCTTGTCTCAGGCTCTCCACCTTATTACCAATTCTTGTAAGTATGGTAGGAAAGCATTTTTAAAGAAACTTAATAAGAAAACTAAATTACTAAAAGATGCAATTCAAAGATAAGTTCTGGTTTAACATTGAATTGCTTGGCTTCTGTGGCTTTTCTTTTTCTGGTCACATTTATTTATTTAAACAGTTTTGTATGCCTTGTTGTCATGGGGATTATATTGTATAAGTGTTTGTATAAGCTGGAATCATCCTTAATTTTCTGTTGGTAATTTTTCAGATGAAGATAAGGGGATAATTGTATAATACACTAATGTAGGGTGTTGTAGCTGAAACATGGAGATGTATAGCTACTATGCTTTTTTCTGAGTAGACAGGAGAAACAAGCTACAGAGTATTCATTTCTGAGGATGCTTTTCTGGAATAAGAAAGGCTGAAAAATATTGTCAATTCCTCAGAACCCTCTTTCTTGTTAACGGGTATCTTTTGTTGGTGTGTTTTGCTCTTACATTACAGATAGAACATCATATATGAATTTATGAATCAGTTCAGTTATTTTGCTTTTGTATAAGCTGTCTGAGACCTTGCTATGCTGTATAAGTTGTGTTTGATGGATCAGTGTATGAAATAAAGCAAATCACTTTTCTTTTGTATTATCTATGGATGCCACTATGAAAGCTGACATTAAGCCACTAAAGAGTTTTCTATGAATAATTGTAAGTAAATGCTTTGCTATATATAAACCTAAATAAAAAGGTTGTATTGATACAGATACATTGGAGAAGGAGATTTTAAGACAGTTCTTTAGGTTTAAAAAAGGCTTGCTGTAAATGGTGCATTATTCCATTTATTAAAGATCATATTAATGACAACAGTAATCGTATCTTTTTTTTTTTAATCCTCAGTTGAGGATATGTTTTACTGATTTTAGAGAAAGGTGAAAGGAGAGGGAAGGAGGGAGGGAGGGAAAGAGAGAGAGATCCATGCATAAGAGAAACATCAACCAGTGGCCCCCCTGTATTCACCCCACCAGGGATTGAACCAGCAACCTTTCTGTGCATGGGAGGACACTTCAACCAACTGAGCCACACCAGCCAGGGCAGTAATTGTATCTTTTGATTTTATCATGTCACCGGAAGTTACGATTGTTAGTGTGATATTTTAGGTATTTTACAACTAATATTAAGTGTTCTAATATGACTTTTCATTCAGTATGATACATAAAAAATCACTAACATTACAGTAATAGTTGTATACCTACTATATGCCAGACACTGTTAGTTATTTTATATATGATGTTAATTCTCACAGTAATCCTACAAAATACATATTACTGTCCCCATTTTATAAATTAAAAAACTGAGGCTCAGAGAAGTTAAATACATTACCTTAAGCCACAGAACTGGTAAAGATGAGATTCTAATGTATTTTCCATTTTGCTTTGAACTACAGTTTTCAAGCTCTGGTTATGGCACAAGAAACTCAAAAATGAAAATGGCTCAGTGGTAGTATCCAAGAACATGAAGCAATTTGAGGTTACTGAAATGCGACCAGGTACAAAAACAACTGTCTCTATTGGTCCAACATTCTGTTTGTGCTTCACACCATTAAATAATCCTTTTAGTTAGATCTTTGTACCTTTAGGGGGCCTTATTAAAACAGAATATGAGTTTGTGAAGGCAACACATTGTTTCTGACTCTAGATTAATTCAGTATATTAACTAAGTGTCCTGGAGTAGAATCCTATGTCAATTCACAGGACAACCATGATTTAAAAGAGTTCTGGACCACTCTTACCTAGATGCCAAGGGAATTTTTGTTTGAGGAAAAGCATGGCCTACTCCCATAGACTCTGTTGTCACCTGAAATAATCTAGTATTTTAGAGATAATAGATCTGGAGTACCTTTTTGGTTTTGATTCACATGCCAAATCTTACAATGTAAGATCATGTTACAGGGTGTCATTGCAATTCTCTACAGAACCCACTACGTAACATTCCAGATGGTAACTAAATGTCCTCAGAAAAAATAGATAACCTGGGAGATAGGCATAACAGTGACCTGCTGGTTGTTTCAATAATGACTGACCACAAGGGACCTTACTCTCGCTGGCACCTATGCCTGTCTGACCCATCTTCCAAGTTTACATCCTTCCCTGCAAAAGGACTAACTTAAGCTAGCAATTAACCTTCCTCTTTACTTGCTAGTGTTTTTCAAATTAAAGGCCAAGTTCTATAAGTGGACAACTTTCATTTTGTTGGTATAATTATTCACTTTCTTGAAATTGAATCTTCACTGCTGTATCGATACCAAAAAGTATGATATGATTCCCCCCAAGAACTTAAATCATCTTGTGGAAGGGAGAAGGCCTATCCAGGAAATGGTTACATCCCAGCAAGATGATATGCATGTGCTCAAATAAGTGGTAAGCTATATGTTCAATATGTGTTTGAAGAGCCAGGGAAGACTTCAGTGAGAAAATGATTACTGAGCAGGGTCTTGAAAGGACAGGTGGGATTTCAATAGGAAAAGTGAAGTCAGGATATTTGAAGTGACCAGAGATAAGGGAGAATAGGGACTGGAAATAAAGTAGAACAAGTAGATCCAAACATATAAAACTATTTTTTAAAAACAGAATATGATTATATTTAACGCACAACCTTAATATTTGATGCAACCAAAAAGTAAAACACCGGAGTAAAATAGTAACAAAAAACATGGTATATTGTTTGCAATGCATGAGAAATGGTTAACATCTTTAGTTATAAACAAGCTCTTAAAATCCAGTGACACTATAATGATGCAAGGAAGCTGGAAAAATGAAATGAAAAAGTATAAGTGATGATTAAGCAGTGAGCATATATGATTTTGCTGAGCAGTGATGGAGAATAACTTCTCTGCAGTGTCAGTGAGCAGAATAAAGACAATGACACCTAATAGTCTACAGCTTTGAACAGTGTTGTGCAGTTTGAAGTCTCAAACAGGGGGAGGCAGAATAAAGAGAAGGACCTAGAATGAGGGAAAAGCTAACTTCTGCAGATAAAACTTTTGAAAGCTAGACCCAGGTGTCTGGATTTGCTGTCATAGACAATAGGGAGCCAAAGGTTTCTTAGGAAGGAAGACTTTGATAGAGGCAATTTGAAGAAGTTTAGCCTGACCAGTGTGCATGATAGATTAGAAAGGAGAGTGATTGGATGGGGTCACAAGAAAAATTGCAAATAAAATGCAATTTGCATTATGACCAATAAGTTCCTTTTTCAGAGGGGCATCAAAAACCTTTTTTGAACACCTAATGTGTAGCAAGCACTGTAGTAGGAGATAAAAGACACAGTGTCTCCCTCAAATTGCTCTCAGTAGATTTGGAGAAAATGATAGTACAGATTATAAGTATTATGACAGAGTGGAAGCCCAGGGTAGTATGGAAGTGCATGACAAAGAAACTTAGTCCAAAAAAAGAAATGAAAAAAAGAAAAAGAAAATAGAAAGAAAAACACAAAACAAAAAGAAAAGAATAAAAAAAGAAACCTAGTCCAATCTTATGAGTCAGAGGCAATTTCTCCTTTCTGAGTTAAGGTTCCTAACCTAATTCCTATTTTAAAATATGAAATGAATTAGTTAAGAGATGAGCAGTGCCCCCTCTAAACAGAAGTTGCAACATCACAAAGCCCCAGAGGCCTGAGAGGGTGGAGCTTCTTCAAGGGGATGGGGGATGTTAGATAAGAGTAGGGGTTGGGAGGCTAAATGAAAATATGGGAAGAAGACCTAGAGGAGCCGAGATGACTCCGGTGGGACTATATCACAGAAGGACTTGCATGCTATGCTAAGAGTTTGGATTTATCCTGAAGTCAATGGAAGAATTGAACAGGGGGTTTCAAATTAGGTAACTCAGCAGGTAGTCTACAAAGAATGGATTGAGCCCAGCTAGCATGGTTCTGTGGTTGAGAGTCAACCTATGAACCAGGAGGTGATGGTTTGATTCCCAATCAGGGCACAGTGTGGAGTGTGCAGGAGGCAGCCGATTGATGATTCTCTCATCATTGATGTTTCTATCTCCCTCTCCCTTCCTCTCTGAAATCAATAAAAATGTCTTTAAAAAAACCAAAACAGAATGGGCGACATGGAGTTAAATATAGAGAAGGAGTTGTATAGCATCGACAAAAGATAATGAGAGCCCAAACCAAGGTTGAGTCAGTGGTGGTAGAGATGAGGACGTAGATTGGGTTAGGGTTAAAGAGAATCAGTGGGACCACTAAGATGAATGAACACTGGAGAGGTAAATACCTTAACTTCAAGGTCTAATTTGGCAAAACACTGATCATCCCTCAGAGAAATTAAAAATCCAAGGAGTGTGCAGCTAACAGAGGAAACTGCCTTTATAGGTTTTAAAAACAGAACAGTTTTGACATCATGTGTTCAAATACACGGGTTCCAAAAATATATGCAGACAGCTTTTACCTATTATCCATAGAAGTTCAATTTGTTTTTGTTGAGTTAGTGCCTTATTAGACCAATTTGTTACCGAATTTTACTAGGACATGTTTCTGCCCTATAAAAATGAGTATCAGAAACTGAACAACAGAAACAAAAAGGTATCCTAAAATGGTGGGTGGTGGGAAGATAATGAGAAGGTTGTGTTGAATGTAGACATGTGATCTTCCAAGAAGAGCTACCCTTCTCTTGCCCAGTGCTTACCTCTCCCATCAAGTTCTCAACCAGCTTAACTTCTCAACCCTAGAGTTCTTCCTTCCCTCTCTACTTAATTAGAAGGGAGGTAGAAAAGTCCAGAAACTATTTCCTATTCAAGGAAACAAACATCCCAAATGTGTGTTTGTTTTCTTGGTAATTGTGATGAATGGAACAGTGTTGACTGTAAACAAAAAGCCAGCTTTTATTCAGGAACAACAGAGTATTGCAATCTGCAACACACAGTGATGGGGGGCGGAGGAGGGGAGCATGCAAGTCTGGAGAAGCAAGGGAGAGGAAGCTCTTTTATGGACGGAAAAAAGAAACTGAGATGGCAGTTACATACAAAGAGATTCCCCCGTTGGGCTTTTCATGACCTAGGGTGTGAGAGCTCCCCCTTCTGGCCTCCCTACTTCACTTTAAATGATTTTGTTTATTAATTTTTACAAAGGGAAAATTTCCTTTGCTTAGCAACCTTTCCCTAGATCGAAGCAATCAATAATTTATGTAAGAGGCCATGGGAAATATGCTTAAATTACTAAGGAAAATATATTTAAAGAAACAAATTATTCTCTAAGAACATCAGCACTACTTGGGTTTTTAAAATGAAAATTTTATTTCGTTTTTAAAGTAAATAAATAAATTTATTAAACTACCTTTCATAACATTGGTGATGCCTTCTAGGAGTCACATCTTACATTTAGAAAAGAAAAAAAATTTTTCAATAAAATTTAAAAATAGAAACTCTTACATCTATCTCCTCTTAACTCCACGGCACCAAAAAACCCACTTATTACATGCCAATGAGCTGTTACAATTGGCTTTCAGTCCTCCTGTTTTCATTTCTCCCTACTCCAAGCCAACTCTGCTGCCACTCATCTTGTCACAACTCTTGTCAGGTTACCCATGAATGATTCAAGCTCCTCAAGCTGAAATGCCAAAATGTCTACCATGCAGCAACCACTTACTTTTCCAACCTTTTGCCACTCCACCCTAGAGTGTATAGCTGCTGTTTGCTTCATTTCCTTACTAGGTTGTCAGCCTTTCGCATCAGGGAAGGAGTCTTATCAGTTTTTTTTTTTCTGAAGTAAAAATTTTAATTGATTGATATGCTGATATCAAAATAGTTCTTATAGTTTTTTTAATATTTTTTAAAATATGTTTTTATTGATTTCAGAGGGGAAGGGCGAGGGAGTGAGAGACAGAAACATCAATGATGAGAGAGAATCACTGATCGGCTGTCTCCTGCATGCCTCACACTGGGGACCAAGCCTGCAATCCAAGCATGTGCCCTTGACCAGAATTGAACCCGGAACCCTTCAGTCCACAGGCTGATGCTCTATCCACTGAGCCAAACCAGCTAAGGCTCTTATAATTCTCTTAAAAAAGTAGATTATCTTTTAATTTCTATTAACCAGGCATCTTAGTCCCTCTGAGTTCTCTATGTGTTTGAAAGTAATTTAACTACAGGTCATTCAATAAGTTATTCTGTGATATTTGTGGCACATTTTTAAGGTTAAAATTGACCAAATGATAGCACTGAGAGAGAGAGAGAGAGAGAGAGAGAGAGAGAGAGAGAGAGAGATAGAGAGATATAGAATTTTTGTGTGTGTGTGTTGGCTATTGTAATTTTTTTTATTTAACAACCTAAGGGAAAAGAGATTTTTGTGTGTGTGTGTGTTGGCTATTGTAATTTTTTTAATTTAACAACCTAAGGGAAAAGAGGTCAGTGCCCCTGACTAGTCGGGTACTGCCTGTTTTAAAAATTCTTGCAACAAACAGGTTGAAAATCGCTCATTTAAGCCATTGATTTGGGTGCCACTGATACTGGGAAATTTCCTACAACAAAAGGGGATTCAGAGCTTGATTAAGTCAAAGGTCTACTTTTTCTGGACAGCTCGGCCAATTCTTTCCTGATGTGCTGTATTGAAACCTCATCTCTTTTGAGCTCTGCTTGCTTCAGTGCTTCCTGGCAGATCTCTTTTGCTTGTGCATATGGTTCTCTGTGCATCAGAACTGCAGCCGGGTTACTCAGCACCATGTGCAGCTCAGGATGTCCTACTTGTCTTGCCAGATCTGACGCCCTCTGCACGTATGCACAGGCCTCATCAAAGAGGCCTTGTGCATCCAGGGTGGTAGCCAGGTCACTCAGCACAATGGTCTGTGGGTGTCTTTCTCCTAGTATTTCTTCAGAAATATGAAAAGCTTTTTCATACATCCTTTGTGCCTGCGATGATGCTTGGAGAACAGAAGGTAGCGAGCATAAGCATCTAAGCACGTGCCGAGGAGGAGGTGGGTGTTGGCTTTCTCTTCCACTGACAAAATGTCTTCCGCTAATTCCTTTTCTCTTTCAATTTTTCCCTGAGATGCAGAATTCATACCCAGCAAGAGCAAATTCCTGTCGATTCTGAGCAGCATAGATACTGGCCAACTTCAGAGAGATTTCAATTATTGCATTGTCTTCCTGTTGCATGCCCCCTCCAAGCAGGTAACTCATGGTTGCTTTAAAAAGTTTTTCTGCATTTTCAAGCTGACCCCGTATAAATGCTCAGTTGGCCATCAAATCATAAGTGTAAATGATGGCCTTCTTGTTATCACTCTGAATGGCAAGTCGCAGTGCCTCGTGCAAAATTAGCTCAGCCTCTTCTGGCTCATCTTTCATGATGCTCAACTGAAAAGAGAAAAACATGAAAATGAAATGTAAAGAAAGCAGATGATGTGTTACCAGACAGAAGAGGATATGGCTGTACATCCCAACACATAGAAGGAAGCCATTCATTCATCAAATATTCACTGAACGCACCAGGCATTATGTCTATAATGGATGGCCATATGACCAAGTCTTGGCCAACAGATGCAGACAGCAGGAATGTGAGCAATGTTTGCATCATGATTTAAAAGAAAGCTCCTTAGCGCACCCCTAGAGAGAGAGAAATTTTAAGTAAACGAGTACCACTAGTATTACCATAAACTACATTCAACAGGTATGGTTTTAATAATGAAGTAAGTGGGTTTAGAAAGTAGGTCCTTCACCGAAATGCTTTTACCTTTTGGTTTTTTGCTGTCGTGTTTTTACTCCTTCCCTTCTCTGCCCCGTTAACCACACAGTAAACGCGCTCTTCCTCGGGGCCCAGCAGCAGGTCTGTGCACCACTTTGACCACCAGGCGGCTCTCCTTTCCTGTTCCAAGAACTGGAGGCCTCCATTCTTCCCAATGTCTAGATGTCTCTTGTCAATTCATAATGTTTCCTTATTGATTATGAGTAATCAGCAGGAAGGCTCTGTGAATACTCTTGACATTAGAAGAGTCCAGTGCTTTTTATTGGCTGAGAAGGTTTGGCTAGGAGACAGAACGTCTACAGGTTACCCCTTCTTGCCAGAACAGGACAAACACCATAGCCGGGACCTAACAAATATGATTTTCTTATGATTTCACTTTAGTCTTGCAATGAAACGTAATTTACAGTTCCTAAGACATTGAAAGAGGTGTCTAACCCAGAGTTGTTAGAATATTTTCATACTAGCATTTGCCAGGATTCTATCAAAGTTTAGCAGAATTCTATGAAGGAATTTCATAAGCAAACTTAGGTTTTAGATTTTTTAAATCATTATTGATTTTGGCTTTCTTCATATTTAATGTTTGAGAAAACTATTTCTGATTTTGTCTCCTTATTTTCTCTTCTCTGATTATTTTCTATCTTAAAAATTGTGTTCTTGCCCTAACCGGTTTGGCTCAGTGGATAGAGCGTCGGCCTGCGGACTGAAGGGTCCCAGGTTCGATTCCGGCCAAGGGCATGTACCTTGGTTGCGGGCACATCCCCAATAGGAGGTGTGCAGGAGGCGGCTGATCGATGTTTCTCTCTCATCGATGTTTCTGGCTCTCTCTCCCTCTCCCTTCCTCTCTGTAAAAAATCAATAAAATATATTTTTTTAAAAATTGCGTTCTTATCAATATTCAGAATTGTTTAACAGCCTTCAGTATTACTCTGTATATAATAAGAAGGGGGAAAAGAAACCACTTTTCTATTACTATAAAGCTTTTGTGTTCTTTAAGTTTCCATTAAGATGCCTTCAGATGCTGACAGTTCTCCAATTATCAGAACTTATTTGGAAATTTTAGGTGGTAAATGCATCTACTGATATTTCTTTTATGAAAGATGAAAATAAAATAGTGAGGGAAGAATGAGACATTTTGATAAGCCAAAATACCCCCAAAATGATCAGGGGAGTTTTGAACTATCATAGATCATATCTGACTCAAATATGACTTCAGGTTACCTATTTTAAAAGTGTTGAATAATTTTCTTTTCTTTTTTAAAAAATATATTTTTATTTATTTCAGAGAGGAAGGGAGAGGGAGACAGAGATAGAACCATCAGTGATGAGAGAGAATCATTGATTGGCTGCCTCCTGCATGCCCCCTATTAGGGATCGAGGCTGCAACGGGGCATGTGCCCTGACCAGGAATCGAACCGTGACCTCCTGGTTCATGGGTTGCGCTCAACCACTGAGCCACGCCAACCTGGCAAATGGTGAATAATTTTCAATATTATTTTGTTTTGTTTTTTAATGTAAATCTGAGCCACTATTTTCTTCTGTTCTTAAAAGAGAAATTATTTCCCCCATCTTCCAAAAGCAATGGATTTGAAGGCTATTTCTACCCTAACAAATTCAGAACTGCCATGTGATTTAAAACAGGAACTCTTTTAGCAGTATCAAGAATGATATCCTCCCATGTACTGTGTAGGCAAACACCAAAAAGGGCAGTAATTTACATTTGACCTATGGAGGGTGGGGTGAGAAATGCCATCCTTTCAAAGAGATTCACTCAAAATTATTTTCTTTTCCCCAGCTCAAAACTGATTTGAAGGATTAAAATAAGAAATCAGAATCAGGATTGCTTTAATTCACAGTTTGACTAAAATTCTGGAAATAGCCTCTCCCAAGGTATGTAGAATCTCAGTAAATCATGCTCTATCTAGATCTTCCTCTTAATTACTTTTTATTTTCTACATACAAAAGGAGAATACTTTAATCCCTATTGTCTAGGAAAGGAATAAAAACCATGATGAGCCTAGAGCTCAATGTAGCCAGCCAGCAGAGTTATGTTTGGCCTGCAAATATGTACGATTTGCTGTTATTTGAACGTCTTTTAGGTGGGACCTGCAATCTCTCCAAAGCCAGTAATTCCTGCCTTCTACCCAATAAGCTTTACTCATTTCTATTACCTTCTGGGTTGCTCCCCCTGTTCCAGGAAATTCCAACTCAGCCATAATACGGATCTAGGACTTAGAGGAAATGCTTGGCATATGGGAATAAACTTGAGCGGAGAGGCAGCCCTGGCTAAAACTGTGGAGTAAGGCAGTTTGTTTGCTCCCTCCTTGTGTGAGCACTTCTTTTCCTCCATAGAAAAGTCCACAGCTGTCTTATTTCTCCATTCCTTCCCCATCTCCCATTGAAACCTGCTCATGGGTAAGGTCCAATATTCATTCATGGGATAAATGACGACTTAAAAAATTTTTTAAAGCCATGCTATCCTGCCCCGCTGGAGTGACTCGGTTGGTTGAATGTTGTCCTGTACATTGAAAGGTTACCAGTTGGATTCCCAGTCATACCTGGGTTGGGGGTTCAATCCCTGGTCGGGCATGTGAGGAGGGCAACCTCTCTCTCTCTCTCTGTCTCTCTGTCTCTCCCTATCTCCCTCTCTCCCGCTCACCCCCACCCTCCTCTCTCTGTCTCCCTTCCTCTCCCTAAGCATGTACTCACATGAGGATTTTTTTTTTAAAAGTTATGTTATCCTGTCCCAACATGTCTTTCTTGAAGTCAAAACAAACTTTGCACCACCAAGCAAAATCATCCCATACTTGAACCCTGCTTGGTCGTTTTATAAAGACTTCTCTCTCTTACTGTTGTTGCTGTTTTTCTTTTTCTTCTTTAACTTGGTAAGAGAGATGGTTAGGAAAAGTAGAAAAAGAAGGCCACTCAATAAAGGAAAGTAGACAGAAGGAGTTTCAATCCAGCCTTTTAGAATGGTAGGAACAGAGAAAATAGGGATTCACAAATCATTTGCTCTAAGTCTCTTGCTTCAGGGCAAATAGTCAGAGAAGTGTGGAGCTGAGTGCTATACTGACCTTCTCAGAACTTACCTATGTGACCTTCACAGTCAAGACTTCGTTTTACTCTTTCTCACCTAAACTTTTTCTGGTTATATTTATCCTGGGATATTTATTCTTTTAGTTGTTCATGTAAAAGAAAACAGTTGGTGATAGTCTTTTAAATCAGCAGTTCTCAACCTGTGGGTCGTGAACAATGAAAATACATCCTGCATATCAGATATTTACATTAGGATTCATAACAGTAGCAAAATTACAGTTATGAAGTAGCAACAAAAATAATTTTATGGTTGGGGGTCACCACAACATGAGGAACTGTATTAAAGGGTCACAGCATTAGGAAGGTTGAGAACCACTATATAGATATATTTCAAAACTAAGGTAAAATCTCCCCTATAGTTTTTCTCCAAACTGTAATATCCCAGTCTACCTTCCTGTTAGCCTCTTTAAAAATTTTTTTAAATTGATTTCAGAGAGGAAGGGAGAAGGAAAGAGAGATAGAAACATCAATGATGAGAGAGAATCATTGATTGGCTGCCTCCTGCACGCCCCACACTGGGGACTGAGTGTGGGGCATGTGCCCTGATTGGGAATCGAACCGTCACCTCCTGGTTCATAGGTCAGCGCTCAACCACTGAGCCACACCTGTTCATTTTGAAATGCTCTGCTTATTTATTGCTATCCTACTCTGATATGTTTCCACTTAAATTATGGGAGCCCAAATCAGACCTTTAGTACCTTCAACTTTAATATACAATAAATAACTTCAAGTTTCATTTTGGGGGGGAAAGTTATTGATGCTACTAATCCTGCTAAACTGGCTTTTTAGACCAAAACTTGAGTGAAATTCAGTCTAGAATTCAGAATATGTATGTTTTATTATACAACATACAGCTATGCCTTTGTTTAATCAAATCTACCTGGAAACCTGCTTTATAAAATAGACAGTGATTCTTCAATTAAAAGGACTCACCAATACTTAAAAAAAATTGATTCTAGTCTTTTTAGTTACACATTTATCACTCAAATTAACATGTACTTCTATAAATTGAGAGAGTGAAAAGAAAACTATGTGAAAATTGAAGGGCTATCAAAGCTGGTAATTTTATAGAAAGTTATGGTATGTTTCTGTGTCATGTTACTCTACATTATGTTACTCTACACTTCTCCTTCCTGCACTTTCATCTCCACCCAAAAGAAAAATTTAAAGGGCTTCATTTCTGCTATCCTCTACTTAAGTAAATAAATTCCTCCCCAAACAGATAGTAGGTAAATAGAAAGGAAATGAACTGCTTAATTTAAAAAAAGGAAAAAGTAAACACAGTACTTATTAATCTTTCTTCCTTTTTAGGTTTCAAGATAATTAAGTTGATTTGGACTCTGACTTTACTTTTTAAGATTACATTTTAACTAAAACAGACAAAGCAAGAACTTGCCTTATAATTCAAACAGTTCCTTGAATTTTTCAGATAAGCCCCACCCTTGGCAGCACTGGCATCTCAAAGGTGTGAGCCAACACCTTTGTAGCTGCGATGGGAGAAAAATATTTCCTTACCGTGTGTGTGTGTGTGTGTGTGTGTGTGTGTGTGTGTGAGAGAGAGAGAGAGAGACAGAGAGACAGACATAAAAACTGAGAGAGACAGAGAGACAGACATTAAAACTGAGAAAACAGAAACAGTGTGTGGAATTCATAAAGCTCAAAGCCCAGAACCCCTTTGAGCCCTAGAGCAGTGGAAAATCCATCTCATTTACATGGTTATCCAAAAGTTAGAAGTGACAAAACATAGGGAACTTACTATCCTAGAAACATAGCAGGGTACAGTCACAAGGGTAAAGGAAGTGGTGGTTTGAGTAGGCTGCTGCAACCACCTACTTTTTTGCTGAAAACAAACAAACAAACAAACAAACAAACAACCAAAACCATTTTCTCCCCATCTTTTCCCAGGGAACTAACTGCAGGAGATTCAGTGCTTCTCTCTCTACTCCCCAATTCTATACTTTTGTCTGGTAAAATCAGGAGAGTCCATTTCCAAAATGGGTGGCTTAGTTCACAGAATTTATGGGTCCTTTTAAAATAGTTGCTTTTGATTATGGTCTAGGCCAGTGGTCAGCAAACTGCGGCTCGCGAGCCACATGCGGCTCTTTGGCCCCTTGAGTGTGGCTCTTCTACAAAATACCACGTGCAAGTACAGTGCGATTGAAACTTCGTGGCCCATGCGCAGAAGTCGGTTTTCGGCCTGGGCGAGTCTATTTTGAAGAAGTGGCATTAGAAGAAGTGGGGGGTGTCGGTCGGTCGGTCGGGCAACATGAGACGCAGCGCAGGCGGGATATGTAGCGCGGGGGAGGTACATTGTTTTGAGGTGCGTTCGCTGAGGTCGACCCCTTCCAACTCTCCCATCCACACTCGTCTTGTATACTTGTTTCAGATAGAAGAGTGTGGATGGGAGAGTTGGAAGGGGTCGACCTCAGCGAACGCACCTCAAAACAATGTACCTCCCCCGCGCTACATATCCCGCCTGCGCTGCGTCTCATGTTGCCCGACCGACCGACCGACACCCCCCACTTCTTCTAATGCCACTTCTTCAAAATAGACTCGCCCAGGCCGAAAACCGACTTCTGCGCATGGGCCACGAAGTTTCAATCGCACTGTACTTGCACGTGGTATTTTGTAGAAGAGCCACACTCAAGGGGCCAAAGAGCCGCATGTGGCTCGCGAGCCGCAGTTTGCTGACCACTGGCCTAGACCATAATCAAAAGCAACTATTTTAAAAGGACCCATAAATTCTGTGAACTAAGCCACCCATTTTGGAAATGGACTCTCCTGAGTTTACCAGACAAAAGTATAGAATTGGGGAGTAGAGAGAGAAGCACTGAATCTCCTGCAGTTAGTTCCCTGGGAAAAGATGGGGAGAAAATGGTTTTGGTTGTTTGTTTGTTTGTTTGTTTGTTTGTTTTCAGCAAAAAAGTAGGTGGTTGCAGCAGCCTACTCAAACCACCACTTCCTTTACCCTTGTGACTGTACCCTGCTATGTTTCTAGGATAGTAAGTTCCCTATGTTTTGTCACTTCTAACTTTTGGATAACCATGTAAATGAGATGGATTTTCCACTGCTCTAGGGCTCAAAGGGGTTCTGGGCTTTGAGCTTTATGAATTCCACACACTGTTTCTGTTTTCTCAGTTTTAATGTCTGTCTCTCTGTCTCTCTCAGTTTTTATGTCTGTCTCTCTGTCGAGCTCCTGCATGCCCCCTACTGGGGATTGAACCCGAAACCCAGGCATGTGTCCTGACCAGGAATTGGACCATGACCTCCTGGTTCATAGGTCAACACTCAACCACTGAGCAACACGAGCCAGGCGATGTATTTTTCTTTTCGTTTCTTTAAGAGAGAAGGAAAGACAGAGAGAAAAGAATCAATTGGTTGCCTCCTGCATGTGCCCTGATCAGGGCCCGGGCCAGGGAGGAACCTGCAACCGAGGTACATGCCCTTGGCTGGTATCGAACCCAGGACCCTTCAGTCTACAGGCCAATGCTCTATCCACTGAGCCAAACTGGCTAGGGCTGTATTATTCTTTAGCATCAGTAACATGGGGCTGCTTTTCTGTTTACAGGATCATTCATTTATTGTCTTATCCCTGGGAATACAAAGATAAATACAAATAGAATAAACATTTTCTCCTATGCTATTCAAGAACTTAAGGCATTTCCCCTTTTGGGATAAGTTTTGCAAGTCCAAAGGGGTCTATAAAATTCAACATCTAGGAGTACAAGCTACTGTCAAATGTAATAATTAAGACTCCAGGTCTGCCAGTCCAGGAGTGATAGGATTCCTTTCTTTTGTGAAATACAGCATTCTCATTGTTTTCTCCTAAAAGAGACACTTACGTTTGCTTCCCACCAGGTTTGAAGCTGGTGCCTAATGTGGCTGAAAATGTTATTGAGCCCAGCGAGGAAATCCAATGCCCTGGGCTGTGGGCTGAATGGCGGCCTTGTTTCCAAGGGCATTCTCCTTTGTCTGCTGGGATCTCAAATGACATGTTTGGACACAAAGCCTCTTAGGTAGAAATTACTACATTTGCAGGCGTTCCTAATTTGGAGCGAGGTTTATTATTTCAAAGTCTTTTTTCCAGATTAGACTTCAGTGAAGTTTTACAGCTAAGTCTCAACCCTTATTTTAACATATGTTTTTCCGCCCTCCCTTGCAAAAAGCCTCCTCTCCTCCCTCCTCCCTCCTCCCCAGCAGGCGCTTCTCTCTCTCTCTCTCTCTCTCTCTCTCTCTCTCTCTCTCTCTCTCTCGTCCTTGGCTGCATTCGAACCTCAGGCCCTGCAATCCCCGGGCCAATGCTCTATCCACTGAGCCAAACCAGTCACCTTCTTTTTTCCTGGTAGGTTCATCTAAGACCACTTGTGGAGGTTAAAGCACTCACATTTGCCTCTTGTTGATCACTGAGAGAAAGAATTCTACCGGGCCCCTGTATTTAAATTGTGAAATCCCTACATGAGAGAGAAAAGGAGAATATGTCATTTTGTTCCATGTCTCTAATATTCAGAAATATTCCCCCAAGAATATTGGGGAGAAGATACAGGGAATGAGGTTATGTGTGCCTAGCTCCTGACAAGCCTTCTCAAACTCTGAAAGAATAACAGGATAATTCCCTGTGGACTAAAAGGCATCTCTGGTCAGCCTCGGTCTTGAAGAATGTCTTGGCTTAATAGTCCTTTTCCAGAGAGCAGGTTGCCTAACTTAGTGAAGAAGTTGCACCGTGTGCATGTTTTCCATCCCATTCCTCTGACCTCATCCTCTTAGATTTCCTCTCCGCAAAGCCAATTGAACAGTTGTATCTCAGACTCAGGCTCAAAACCCTCTCGGATGAGTTGTCACACCTGTATACTACTCTCACCTCACCCTAGCATAACCATGTGTATATGTTTATCTAGAATAAAAGATGGTGAGAACATCAAGAGAGACTATTGGGAGAGCTATGGGTATATTGACTACTTATTATCTCATCCTAATCTCTAGTTTATTATTGCAGTTCTTCCAGAGCAGTCCGAATAAGAACCCAGAGGCTTGAAATAGTGTACAACTTGGGGAATTATGATGTGTTCCAACCATAAAGTGAAAGAAAGGATGGAAGGAGATGAGGTTGGAGAAAGGGCTCCCAGGGTGGCCATAACAAAGCACCACAGATTGGGTGGCTTACACAACAGAAATTTATTTCTCACAATTCTGTAGTCCAGAAATACAACATGAAAGCATCTGTAGGGTTGGTTTCTTCTGAGGCTTCTCTCCTTGGCTGTAGATGGCCATCTTTTCCCTGTGTTTTCATGTAGTCTTCCCTCAGTGTATGTCTCTGTCCAAATGCCCTCTTCTCATAAGGACACTAGTCAGAGTGGATTAGGGCCCACCCAAATGACCTACTTTTTAACTTAATTATCTTTTTAACTCAAGCTCTAAATGCAGTCACACTCTGATATCCAGGGGGTTAGGACTTCAACATATAAATTTTAGGGGGACGTGATTCAGCCCATAACACAACCTCATCCAAGAATTTGGAATTAATTGAATAACTTATGATGTATTCACACAATGGTACATCCATGCTTTCTAGTTCATGTACAAATTTCCAATATTGCTATTAGAATAGCCCTAGAGCCATGGCTGGTGTGGCTCAGTTGGTTGAGCGTTGTCCCATGCCTGTTTGAGTCCCAGTCAGGCTCGATACCCTGTTGGGGTGTGTATGGAAGGCAACCAAAGCAACCGATGGATGATTCTCCCTCACGTTTCTTTCTCTCTCTTTCTCTCTCCCTCTCCCTTCCTCTAGAAAAAAATCAATAAAAACATATTTGTAGCCCTAGCAGGTTTGGCTCAATAGATACAGCATTGGCCTGTGGACTGAGGGGTCCCGGGTTCGATTCCGGCCAAGGGCACATGCCTGGGTTGCGGGCTCGATCCCCAGTAGGGGGCATGCAGGAGGCAGCCAATCAATGATTCTCTCTCATCATTGATGTTTCTATCTCTCTCTCCCTCTCCCTTCCTCTCTGAAATCAATAAAATATATTAAACAAAACAAAACATATTTTCAAAAAATAGCCCTAGAAATATATATGTATGAAAGAATTTCATGATCTATGTTGAACAGGATACAAAATAATATGTGCAGTATGATTCTTGTTTTTTCTATGTGTGAAATACATTCACAAATGCACAGAAAAAATGGCTAGAAAAGTTAATGGCAATTAGATTTTGGGTATGATATGGGTGATTTTCCTTTGATTTACATATAAAGTGACCAGTTAGCCCTTATTACTTGTAATACTTGGGAGTTGGTGGAGAAGGAAAAACTAACCAGGAAGTTGCCTCCCAAGGTGCCTCTGGCAAAAACACTTCTTGTCTGATCTTTGGTCAGAAGGGATAGTACTTAGTTAAGAGTCTGTGAAGAGTGAGTCTTATAGGTCTTTCCTCTGGGCTGATTGATTGCATAATTGTACATTTTTATTGATTCATTGATTGCATAATTGTACATTTTTATTTTTTTCACAATAAGTTTGTGCAATATTTAAAAAGAACCCTCTAGGATGACACAAACACCCCAAAAAAAGAAAGAAGAGGGGAAACCTACCCAATGCCTAAAGCATGTTTTAGAGAACAGTTCTCAAGTGATATAGTTTTCCTGTAGCCATTTCTGCTTTCCTGCCACTAAGGTGAGTTTCAGTGGGATATGAAAGCTTACTCAATGTTCTGTCCTGTTGGTAATGGCCTGCTCGTTTAATGTGCAATGAAGTGCGCCGTGTGCTTTTATACTTTTTTTTTGAGGCTGTTGGGAGATGTTTTTGCTCAATCAGAAGACATTGCTAAAGCCAGTGGCTTTATGACTGAATGACTCATATTGGTTTAGGGCTTATGATCAGACAAGCTCTGAACTCTATTTTCAAATTTGTAGAGAAAAATGTTTTAGTGGGGTGGGTTCCCAAAAAGAGAGGAGGGTGAATATGTTTAGAGTCCTGATCTTCGTGGTTTCTAGCCTCTTTACGGCACCCTCTCATTCATGGGAGACTTGATGGTCAGGGTTTTTCTTCTCAAGTTTGTTATTTCCTCAGAGGCTGCACCTACCACTCCAGTTATTTTCTTCTAGGCCTGCCCGTCTTCCCCTTCCCCTCACTTCTGTAGCTTGGGTAATTTATGCACAAACTATGCACTGTTTGAATAAAAGGACAATCCCTAAGTTAAGTCATAATAAAGTAATTTGAGGTGATCTGTGTATACTTTGTACAATATACCTACATGGCCATTAAAATTGTTGTTTGGTAAACTGAAATGTAGCTACTCCCTACTAGTTACTTGGAGTCATGATAGATTCGTGTATAATTCATATTATACAGGTCCCTGTAGGAGTAGGTAGTAGACAACAATAGCAGAACTTGTAAATTTAGTCTCATAATAGAGTGGGTACCTTGTATGAAGCACCTTGCTTACACTCTGACAGGTTTTGAGAGCACCTCTAGAACTGAGAACCCTCTGTAGCCACATATTTCACATATTCTACAGGACACTTCCTGTCCTCAATTTCTCAAATGAGATGCTTATACTGATTTGTCCATTTTCAGAGCAGGGTAATGGCCACCCATTCCAGATCCTTAGCATTTTGCTTTGATGCAGGATAAAATTTGAGCTAATGACTATTTGTAACTCTTATTTACAATACTCTCGGTGAACAGCTTTGATATGATAGCGTCTGACCTCCCATGCTTTGGCCAGAAAACATGAGTTAGGGATGCTGTTCAGTGGGTTCTTGCAGTGACCAGTTAGCCCTTATTACTTGTAATACTTGGGAGTTGGTGGAGATGTAAGAAGGAAAAACTAACCAGGAAGCTGCCTCCCAAGGTGCCTCTGGCAAAAACACTTCTTGTCTGATCTTTGGTCAGACAGGATAGTACTTAGTTAAGAGACAGTCTGTGAAGAGTGAGTCTTAGAGGTCTTTCCTCTGGGCTGACAGCTAGCTTCTCAAGAGCAAGGGCCATATCTTCTTTGTCTTGAGAGTCCTAGGCAGGGGCACAAAATAAAATATCTGTTTAATTGAATGCACCATCAGCCACCTACTTGTGAACCACTATCATTTTATATATTTTTTCTGTTACTGATCTTGGATGTGATAAAAATCTATTAGTGTAATTATTCTTGAATACTATTCTAATATTTGAGGTGAAAGAGACCTTAAAAATAATTTACAGTAGAATGCCTTCTTTTTGCAGATGGGAAACTGAGGCCCAGAGAGATTAAATGACTTGTCAAGAGATAGAAGCAGGTCCTCCTGGCTCCTAGTTTGCATCTAAACACCCCTAAGCCACCAAGAAGACTGCCTCTGCTTTAGGTTATACTGTTGTTATTTTTTCTTTTTCTTTCTCTTTCTTTTCACATGTGCTCCCCTCCCCCCCCCACACACACACATACTTGAACATGAGCTCAACATGCAAATCAGAGAACTTGGAAATTTTTAGCAAAACTGTGTTGTGTTGTGGCCCAGCATGGTGGAGGTGGAACTGGAAATTTTTAGCAAAACTGTGTTGTGTTGTGTTGTGGCCCAGCATGGTGGAGGTGGAACTTTATCTTTCTGGAAAGATATTGTATTTATCCATGTTCTCTTGGCTTTAGTTGAATGTGGGATGCCAAGCGCAGGCATCTTTACTGCTCAGTGAATGTACCTTGCACTGTAGCATGAGGAGACCTGGGCTCTCACCTTGGCTCTGTCACCACTCCTGTGGCCTTGGGAAAGTTGATTTTCCTCTCCGGGTCTCGGTTCCTCTTTATAAACCGTGGTACTTGGATTCCATGAGCTCTAATATCCTATGATTCTACCTGTTTCTACTTCTGAACTATGAAGAACTAATTTTTTTTTTCTATTTTAAAGTAATAGCCACACCTAACCCCCATGGAATTTGCTCAGCCTTATATTTTTGTGAGGGTTGACAGGCCTTCTGTGCCGTGTTTGGTGTAACTGGAACAATTTCATTTGCATTTCACTTATTATCTTCCTCTTTTCATTCTACCAAAGAAGTATTTGCCACCATGGTTAAAGGTGATCTGTGACTCAGTTCCTTTGGGTCTCGTTTCAAGTGCTCCTCTGAAAACCTCCAGAGCTCCTCCTCTGGGTCTGTCCCTCATCTGGAGTTAGATGGTGTCCATGGATCCTGTCTTCTTTTGTTTCTTGCAGCACTGGGAGAGGACGTCAGGTCTCTCAGGATCGAGGATCGGGGAGGTGCCTGGAAGGGGGAACGTTTTCTCTCAGTAGGGAAGAAAAAGCTGCCAGGTTGCTAACTGTGCTGTAGTAGGTAAGGAGTTAGTTGCAACCTGACTCCTCTCCCCTCTGTTATCACAGCAAAGTCCTTTAGACAAGTCATGGCAGCCTGTTCCTTGCCTTCTTCTGCCTGCATGCCTACACGCCCAGGAATGGAGAATCAAGAGATCAGCTTTCTGGCTGCTGTTAAAAGGATGCCCTAATTGTCAGAGGCAAATGGCTTGCCTTATTCTGAAAATTACCTTGATGTGCAAAGCTGCAGAACGCACAGCGTTTTGTTACCTGCACTTAAAGAAACACAAGCCCCAGTGTCGCGTTACTTTGTTTGCCTCTAACAGACCTTTCTCTTTTGCATCCACTGTTTCACGCCATCAATCACTCAACAGCATCCATGAAGCACTTGCCTTACTAGTAAGCAGGAAGGAAAGGTTGAAAAGGAAGGAAAACCATGAGAGAAGACAAGAATGCATAAAAACACTACCACACCAACCAGTATGAATCAACATGTTGCAGAATATTTCCAGACATGTTTAGGAGTGCATTGGCATGATCAAGCTTGGGTGGAGTTAATCAGAGTGCCTTTTTAGACGGATAATCCCTGTATATTTAATTGAATAGATTAACATTGTTACCTAGAGAACCAGGGCCATTTTACAAAGGGTTTACATGATAAAGACCCACTGAATCATAGTCCAGAGAACACAAAAGATGCAAACTAAGAAAACATATGGCAAGCTATGTGAAAAGGGCTTGAGTAGAGACAGAATGAGGAAGCTAAACAAGGGGATTTGTAGAGACATACCTGGAGGCCAAGTTGAGAAATTTGGATCTGATAGAATTTGCAATAGGGAGCCACTGGAGGTTCTTGAGCTTGGAAATGACATACGAAATTGTCTGAGGGTGATTACTCTTCCTGCTGTATGTAAACTAGTATGGAAAAGCTAGTGGCAGGGCCCATCTAAAGCTGCAGCTGTGAAAATGAAGTGAAGATGAATTGCAGAGATGAGATGGAACCAATTAGCAGGACTTGGTCAAAGCTTGGACAGTAACAATAGCCAACATTCACCAAGTGCCTTCCATGTGCCGGTCACAGGGCTGAGAGCTTGTCCCGTGAATTAATGAGTTTAAGCCTCAACAGAACTGTCTGAGATGAAAGTAAATAACTTGCTCCAGATCGTGCAACTGTAAGTGTGAAACTGGAATTTGAATCCAGGTACTCTGGCTCCAAAGCCGCTATACTGCTATGCTAGACTGTGTTTCTGAAATAATTTAAAAAAGGGGGTGGGGGGTGGGAATTGCTCTAGTGCAGTGGTTGGGAGTATGACCTTTAGATTCAGACTCCCTGCAATTTCATCCTACCTGTGGCAGTGACTCCTGGACGATCTACTTAAAATTCTATCCCTCCTTTTCTTTACCTATAAAAATGGGGATAATAGTACTCATGGATAGAGTTGTTGTAGAGGGTAAATCTGTTATAGTGTGTACAGTACTTGGCCCAGTGCCACACACATAGCGAGTATTCAGTAAATGTTAACTGTCAATAAGATTGTCATTATCATCCTCTGTCTTACAATCTGCCAGAATAAGAACAAAGGAAAATTTAGTTTAAGGTTACTTACCTCTAACAACTCCCTCGCTCTTGGGTTACAGAAGCTTTTGGTTCAGTAGAATCACACGAAGGGAAGTTCCTAGTAGAAGAACTAACGGAAAATGCCAGTCTTGCCGAGGACTGAAGATAAATCGTGCCAGAAGTGGAGGAAAGAGAGGGAAGCTAAGGCTTTGGTTAGTGTGGAGGGAAGAGTGGAATCGCTCTTTTATTAACATATATTGAGCATGAATTTAACTTCCCTTTTGGTTTCCGCTTTTTCATCCCTACTATTAATAGGCTATGCACATATTGAGAAGTAATCTATGCTGCAACTCTCTCTCAGAACTTCATATACTTAAAATGCAGTCAGGAGAGAAGATTTTAAAAAGGACATTGCTTTAAAAAAATACCACAGAAGAATAAAATAATAGGCGAGTGCCATCCTTCATAGGTCAAATTGCTAGTCCTCCGAAGTCCTGTGCTCCCCAGAGAGATCTCTAAGAAGAGGTCTTTGTGCTCCAGTGTGTAATGAGTACTTAGGAGCTGAGTCAAACAAGGAGTCGTAGTTTTCTGGATACCAAGTCTGGGCAGGCCTATGCTCTCAATACATGGGAGAGACAAGTGGTTAAGTTTCTTCACCTGTTAGCTGCCTAAGTCATCTCACAGGGTATCATGGCTCAGTTCATTCTCCCAGCTCACTGGAGACACATAGTTGGGGGACTAAACCACTTCCCATTGTGTGTAACAGGAAGTAGTGTCTTGGTACTTTGCCCTTTGAATTCACTCTGCTTTATGGCATAGTTAAGTGATATTGAGAAAAGATAGCAGAAATCATTGGTAATATAAGTGCTCTTAAAATCATTTACTCACAAATACAGGGGTGGGCAAAAGTAGGTTAATAATAATAATTAATAATACAATAATAAATAATAATACAAGAAGAAACTGCGTACTCATACGCAGGGAAGGAGGGAGGAGGAGAGAGAGAAAGACAGAAACATTGATGTGAGAGAGAGATATCGATTATCAACTGGGGGCGGGGGACCAAACCTGCAACCCAGGTATATGCCCTTGACCAGGAATTGAAACTGAGAGCCTTAGGTATGCAGGCCAATGCTCTAACCCAGTGGTTCTCAACCTTGGCTGCACATTAGAATCACCTGGGAATCTTTTAAAATCCTGATTCCTGGGCCTCATCCTCCGGAAATTCTGTTTCTTTGTTACTAATGTTGTGGCCCCACCCCATAACAAAGAAACAGAATTTCTGGAGGATGAGGCCCAGAAATCAGGATTTTAAAAAGATTCCCAGGTGATTCTAATGTGCAGCCAAGGTGGAGAACCACTGCTCTAACCACTGAGATGCCAGCTGTAAACCTCCTTTTGACTACCCCTGTATTTATTGGCAATGGTGAGTATATGCATAGGGCTGGCATGTGGTACATAGTAGATGCACAGATTTTGTGGCCTATGAGCCCAGTGCTTGGCCTGTACATTTGCAGATATACAGAATTTAACTGCATTTCTTTAAGCAAAATTCAACTACATCTACAGAGTAAAAGAATAAGTAAGAAGGAATGATTAGGTACAATGTAGATTGGATGTGTTTTTTTTTCTCTTCTGTTTCCCTCTGTTATGAAATCCAAGCTCCAATTCAGCAATGGTAAATTGATTGCTATTCCATAGCAACAATTGGTGTCTGTGAGTGCACGCTGAGTGGTTGTTACAGAATTTGAAAGGGCAAGGCGTATTTCACGTCCCAGTCGTTAACTCTCTCCATCAAGCTGTTACCATAGAGACAGAAAACTTAAAGACTTCCTTACAATCATTTTGGAAAGGAAATGTCTATTTCTGGATGAGACTTAGATTCCCTGGAGTAGAGTTTATAAAGAGTTTTCACTGTCTGCTATGTAGTGAGGAACCTAGGACAAAATATGGAGCAACCTTATGGGGTAAGATGATCAGCAGTTTTTTTAAAAAAGAAAAACTTACTTTGATTAGCATGGAGCTAGTTCCTACAGGTCAGTTATGACCTGGATATAATTTAGGTACCCTAGAAATAATATCCTCATGTTCTGTGGACTGCCTCTCTCTGGACTGTGGTTAAATAGTTTCTTGCCCTAATTATTCTCATAATGTACAGAGCAATCACCATCCTGAGATAAATCTCCCACAAACCGTTGTCATAAACTCAAATATCAGTTACCAAAGATCATCTGGTTAAGCAACTATTTTTAGTTGCTACTTCCTTAGATCCTTATGATAGATAAGACCAAGTGCCTCTTTATAGATTTCAATTTTTGCCTCTATTGCAATACCAATCAAATGGCATTGGTGGGGATCTAATTTTGTCTTCTAGAAAGATGGGAAATTTTCAAATAGGCTATGTTGGCACTAATTCTGAAGGTAAGTAGAACCATGGAAAAGAAGAATTCATTTCAGTCTATTTTACTTCTTGAAACATTAAGGAAAGTACTTTATTAAGTTCTGCTGACATTTACAGCTTATAAAATGTGTTTGCTTGTTTTTTTTTTAAACCACATTAAACTTTTTTCTTTGGATGCTTCCAAAATTGCATTGGAATCTATCAAATTTTAAAATGCATACCCTTGGATTCCACAATTTTACTTCAAGGAATTTCTTCCAGAAAAAAATATTCCCATTAAATGAAAGTCTGTTCTGAATTTGAAGCTGTAATTCCTGCACTTGGTTCCAAAAATACCAGACAAGAGATTGGTGGATTCTCTTCTGGAAAAATTTAACATCACAAGAGAAATGACATTTGGGGACCCTATAATGAAGGAGGTGGATTCCTGCTTGTTCACCCCAAAGTAAAGCCCACCAAGGGACAAGCCCCATTTGAGTACACAGAGTTAACAATGAGCTATTATGTGAGAGTCATTTGACATATATCTCCATCATGAAAGGCAGACACCAAAACAAAAGAATTTTGGGAAAACAGAGACAATACAGGAAGACAAATAAATTATATCCATGAAACAATGGAACACTATAATAATGACAGGATAAAGGAGCTCTTGGAAATGAAAAACATGATTGCTGAAATAAGAAATTCATAGAGGGGTTGGAAGGTGAAGACAAAGAAATTCCCCAGGAGATACATGGAAGAGATGACTTAGAAATGGGAAATAGAAAAAAAAGTTAGAGGGCTAGTTCAGGAAGCTCAATATTTCTTGGAAAATGGAGAGAGAGAGAGAGAGAGAGAGAGAGAAGACTATCTGTATCATTCAGAATCCCTAAAACAAACAATTCACCCCACATGGTTCAGATAAAGAGATTTTTACAAAGTGACTCTTATAGAAGTGTGAGCAGGAAGGATTACGGGAACACATAAGGGTGGTATAGTGTCCAGATAGCAACAGTAAGAAGCTATTCCACTCCCAGGGCTGAAGGGGCAAGGTTGGAGGAGGTCGTGTAAATGCAGCCCAGTGAGAACTGGAGTCCAGGAGAAAGGGCCTCCCAGTGGGAGATATAGCTACTGCCTGAGAGATACTGCAGGAGATTCAGCTCTGCCTCAGGAAAGGGAGACTCTGACTTCTCTCTCTTCCTGCATTTTGATCTCCCATTGGCCAAACCTAACCTGAAACCAGCTGATTATATATATACTAGAGGCCCAGTGCACAAAAATTTGTGCACTCGGGGCGGGGGTCCCTCAGCCTGGCCTGTGCCCTCTTGCAGTCTGGGACCCCTTGGGTATGACCACCTGCTGGCTTAGGCCTGCTCCCCAGGGGATTGGGCCTAAACTGGCAATCAGACATCCCTC
>NW_005354021.1:974076-983093 GCF_000412655.1 Myotis brandtii
TTTACCTTCTATAATTGAAACTTTGTTGCCATCACTGGAGCTGAGAGCCACTCCTGCTCACTCCAGCTCTGAGGACACGGCCTGCTGAAAGCAGGTATCTGGGGTTTGTTTACCTTCTATAATTGAAACTTTGTTGCTTTCGGAGCTCAGGCCAGGCCGCGGCAGGCAGGGAACCTTGGCTTCCTCCATCACTGGAGCAAGCAAGCCTCCTGCTCGCTTCAGCTGCGTGGCTGCCGGCCGCCATCTTGGTTGGGTTAATTTGCATATCATGCTGATTAGCCAATGGGAGGCGTAGCGAAGGTACAGTTAATTACCATGTTTGTCTATTATTAGATAGGATATATAATCCAAAGAGGTCATTCAGGAAGGGAAGGGCTAGTATGTGAAGGGAAATAAAATGATTGAAGAATAATACAATAACATTTTCCCATCTGAAAAACAGCTGGTGTCCATCCTAGGATATTTAATAAAACCCCAGCATAGTGAGTTTTCAGAACACCATTAACACAGAGAAGATTCTAAAGAAAAACCACATCATACATAAAGGATGAGAAATCGCAATGGCATTGGATTGCTCAACAGCAACAATGAATGCTATGTGACAGTGAAATAATGTCTTCAACCGCCTAAGGAGATATTCTTTCTAAGCCATCTAAGGATGAGATAAAGACATTTGAAAACTTGCAATGTCTTAAAAAAAATTTACCTTCTGTACACCATTAGGAAGCTATTACAAAAAAAAAAAGCCATACACAGGAAATAAACAAAACGGAAGACCTTGGGTAGAAGGGACATAATGTACACACACCCAAGAAGTGAAGGGAAATTCCAGGTTGGCAGCTACACAGAAGTCCTGGAACATATTTAGTTTAAAAAGAACGGAAGAAAGGAAGGCTCCATTAAGATTTCTTTCTTTCTTTTCTTTTCTTTTTTTTTTTTAAGGAAAAAACAAACCACTAATCATTATCAAAGAGACTTAATCCTTTGGAGGGTTTGGGAGGGGCAATGACAAATCAGCCTTCTAAAGCTGTTTGGTTTCCTATTCTGTGCATACACATTGCTTTTATGCAACATTAAATTGTAAATGCTCTCAAAAGAATGCAAAATGTAAATGCAAATATATCATTAGACTATTGTATGTTATATCAAAAAGATGAAATTAACCTAAATGTCCATCAATAGGAGATTGGTTAAATTATGGTACAGCCATGCACTGCATGGCAACGTTTCAGTCAACAATGGAAGCTGAAAGACAATGGAAGCTGAAAAATTCCTATTGCCTAGTGCAGTGGTCGGCAAACTGCGGCTCTCGAGCCACATGCGGCTCTTTGGCCCCTTGAGTGTGGCCACGAAGTTTCAATCACACTGTACGTGTGCACCCGCACGTGGTATTTTGTGGAAAAGCCACACTCAAGGGGCCGCAGTTTGCCGAGCACTGGCCTAGTGGCATCAGCCATTGCAAGGCTGTAGCACCAAGGATTACTCTTGTGTTTGTGGTAATGCTGGTGTAAACAAACCTATTGGAGGCCTGGTGCACGGGTGGGGGCCAGCTGGTTTGCCCTGAAGGGTGTAGCGCCAAGGATTACTCTTGTGTTCGTGGTAATGCTGGTGTAAACAAACCTACTGTGCTGCCAGTCCTATAAAAGTATAGGCATACCCCCTTTTATTGCAATATTTGCTTTATTGTGGTGGTTTGGAATGGAACCCACAATATCTCAGAGTTATGCCTTTATAGCACATGCAATGTATTATTGATTAATGATAATAAATGGGGACTGGTTTTTGTATTTATTATACTACACTTTTTATCTTTATTTTTTGATATATTGTTATTGATTTCAAAGAGGAAGGGAGAGGGAGAGAGAGAGAGAGAAACATCAATGATGAGAGAGAATCATTGATTGGCTGCCTCCTGCATGCCCTCTACGGGGGATCAAGCCCGCAACCCAGGCATGTGCCCTTGACCAGAATTGAACCCAGGACCTTTCAGTTTGCAGGCCAATGCTCTATCCACTGAGCCAAACCAGCTAGGGCATTATTTTTACTTAGAATGTACAGTTTCTACTTATGAAAAAAAATGTTTGCTGTAAAACAGTGCCATATTACACCGGCAGCGGCCTCATGCATTTCATGTTTATGTGTTTCTTGATTGCATCACTTTCTTTTGTGCTTGATTTAATCTTGTGTTGTTTTGTGCAGTAACATGCTGTACAGGTTTGTAGCCTCGGAGCAATACGCTATTCCATGGAGCCCAGGTGTGTAGTGGGCTACACCATCTAGGTTTGTGTACATGCAATCTGCAATGTTTGCACAGCGATGAAATTGCCAACTGGTGCATTTTTCAGAACACATCTCCATCATTAAGCAGCGCTGGACTCTCCTGCCAAATGATGGAATACTATATATAAGAGAGAATCTAGGTACATACTGAATGAAAGATGACTTAGATATATACAGTATTTAAAGGAAAAAGATGGGTTTTAAAACTTGTATGTGATCCTGTTTTTTAAAGTAAAAATTCTCATGAATGTAGGTTACTTTATACATAGAAAAAATGAAAGATTGAGGAACTGTGAATTTTATTTTCTAAGTAATTTTTTTCTATTGAATTGTTTATAATGAGAATGGAATTTGTGTACTCAGAAAAATCAACATATGAATTTTTAATAAGATTACTTTGGGGCTTAGAAATCAATTTTTCTATACTTGCAGTTAATAATATCCATTCATCAAACTTGTGTTTCGTAGTGGAGAGATAGAGGTGAGTAAAATATAGTTCCTGCTTTCAATTTTATCACAGTCTAGTGGAATGGTTTTTAAACTGCCCTGTGTTTTAGGGGTGGAATAAATGATTTGAATTTCATTTTCGAATATATTTTAAATATTGAAACACCTGTAATAAAATCAATTAATTTAATATAATACTACAAGTGGTTTTTTGGGACCACCACTGGCTAATGTCCACCATCAGGTAAACTATTTTTTTGTGTGTGTAGCTGTTAGTGTTAAATTTTTCCTGTCATCGCTGAGCTACATTTAAATTTATTGTAAACCTGTCATTACTTAGAAAGGTTGCAGCTTTACATTGGTCTTTTAAAAAAATCAGCCTGCATATTTCTGCTTATAGAAAAATCTACAGGTGACTATGCAACCACAGCACATATATGCTGAGCACAATGAAATATACAGCAAAGTTCAAGTTCATCTGCTTGATATATAGTCTTATGTGCAGTAACAAATAAATGTATAACATGTCAGGTTGGGTAGATAAGGTTTTTCAGATTCTTAAATTCAGAGCTTTATAAGTTCTTGGTGTTTTTCTGGCTTTTATAATAAGGCATGGGTGAAGTTGTTGGCTATTTTTTGTGAACCAATTTTAAAAACATTTTATTATAGACACTTTGAAACAGACAAAAAGTAACCCCTAGAATAATGAACAAGTCTGTACTTATCACCCAACTTCAACAATTATCAATATTCTGCCATTGTGTGTCCTCCAGATCTCAATGTTTCCCACTTTATTACTTATTTCCGACAAACATTTTCCATGATTCCTGTTTCCACTTTTGGAATCTGCCTGGTTGAAGATCAATTAAAAGAACACTGCTACCATTTGCAATTACATATTTTTGTGGACAAGGATTTTCTCAATATTATTTAACCTAAACAAAATCCAGAAATATTTTGGGTACTGATGCTTATATGAGACTGTGATGATCATTAATAAACCCCAATTTCAAACTTAAGGTTCACTAAAATAAACCGGTTTTCTGAGATTAAGTTTTTACATTCATTTTTTTTTCTAAAACTAATATGTGAAAAAACATTAAAGAAAGCTAATATGTGAACATGCATCGAAAACCTCAAAAATAGTAAAAAGGGTATGCATAAAAAAAGGATCTAAAGTCCTTCCCACCATATCTTTCTCTCCCCGCCCCTCCCAGTTCCTCTTTTCAGAGGCCAGTTTCTTGGGAGAATTTCCAGAAATACTCTATGCATGCACATACAAGCATGTATATAACTGTAATCCTTAAAGGAGGAGCAAAGCGCTGTTGTGTACCATGCCTTCGTTCATTAACATATCTTTTAATACAGGAAGATTTTCTGAAAGGATACAAAACTGCTGGTATAATAGGAACCGTATCTCTGACAGCACAACATCAGTGAACAAAGGGAGGAGGGAGCCAATATCTTGCTTTGGCAAGTGGAAAAGGCCATATGATGTTTCACCTGAATTTGGATGGAAAAGTTTGCATGGCAGAATAGCAGAAGATTGCTTTAAGTTGTAATACCACTTCCAAACCTGTGTTTTTAGGTGTGTTTTTTTCTCTCTCTTCACAGCTAATGCTAATTGGTAGGTACAACATATCTCCAGCAGCTGCTGGTCTGTTGAAAGTCAGTCCTACTCTGGTGAAAGAATGCTGGAATATAAATCAAAAGACGTAGGCTGTAGTTTTAGGCAAGCCATGGAACCTCTTTAGTTTCCTCTTTTATATAACGAAATACCATGAACTTGCTTTTCTCACCTAGCTTTTGAGACTCTCTGCTGAACTAGAGAGAGCACCATCCTATGGTGAAAGCAAACGGACTTTGGTTTCTGAGGGACATGGGATTGAAATCACTGTTTTGCTGCTGTGAATGGTACAGTTGCTAAACCATTCATTCAATTCACAGGAAATTATTGAGTACCTACCATATGCCAGACCCTGTCCTAGGCATGAGGACACAAGGGAGAACAAGACAGACAGACAGGAGCTTAAATTATAATGTTTTTGAGCACTTAGAGTGTACCTGGCACTGCGCTAAGACCGAGAAGTAGCAGGAAGTCCTTAGGTGATCTCATTTGCTCACACAACACAAATAACATCTATCTGCCCCAAATCCCAAATTTATACCTTCTGGACTGACCTCTCAGAACTTGTCTTATATGTACAGCTGCCTTTTCAATGTCTCCTTTTAAATAATTCATAATAGACTCAAACATAATACATCCAAACCTAGACTGATTTTGATCCAAAGACTGTCCCTCTCTCCTCTCTTTCTATCTCCGTAAACAGGCCACCACCCACCAAGGTGTTCAAGCCAGAGACCTGGGGACACTCCTGACAGCTCCTCTCCCTCACCCTATCACCTGCGAGACAAATTAGTTCTACCTGGAAGGTGGATTTTTAATCCATCCACTGTTTTCCTCTCTGCAACGCCCCTTGCTCGAACTTCTTTGCAATAGGCGCCACATTATTTGCCTTGCTGCTTCTTGCTCCACTATAAGCCATTCTCTGCACAGTGGCCAGAGTGGATTCCCAGTGTGAAAGCAACATCAAACAGTAGTGATAACAAACACAAACAAAACAAATTTAAAAACCAGAAAATGTAAGTATTCTTTCATTCCTA
The DNA here is from genome assembly GCF_000412655.1 of Myotis brandtii. Taxonomy (NCBI): domain Eukaryota; kingdom Metazoa; phylum Chordata; class Mammalia; order Chiroptera; family Vespertilionidae; genus Myotis; species Myotis brandtii. The sequence continues at coordinate 979,468 of NW_005354021.1, forward strand.
CACCTTTCTGGGAAGATCCTACTCCAGGGTTCTGGAGTAGAGACGCAGAAATGGTGAGGTCAGAAAGGACAGAGCAAGAATGGGCTTTTGAAGGTGAGAGAATGAGGCCAAAGAAAGAAGATCCAGGTCCAGGTCTGGCTAGTTTTTTTTTGGGGGGGGGCGGTTGTAATATTTAGAGAGAAGAGAGATTGGAGACTGTTGCTGTGCTGAGTAGAACTTAGATGGATCAAGATTTTTAAAATCATGTTTACTGAGACTCATGCCCAGAAATTTCCCTTTTGTACCTTTCATAGACTTCAGTAAATATTGGATTGCTTTTCATTTTTAGTTTCGTTATCTGTTGTTTCTTTTGAATGAGATGCTATGCTGATACAGGCAATGAGTGAACTCAGCTTTATTCAAGATCACCATTGCATTTATAAATAAATAAAATTTGAATCCATTACCAGGGCCTAAAAGTCTCTATATCATCTAGCCTCTTCAGTCTTATCTCTGAACTACTCTCCCCTTTGCTGACACTGGTCTTACTTGGGTTCCTTAAACACACAGAGCATTTTCCTTTCTCAGTCTCTATACAACTATTTCCTGTTTGGAATGCTCTTCCCATGAATAGCACCTTCTTATATTTCAGGTCTCATCTTAAATGTCACCTTTTCAGAAAGTCCTTCCCACCTAGCTTAGCTATATCTCCATTGTTCTCCTTCTTGGCACTCTATGGCTTCCTTTACAGGACTTTGCAATCGGTAATTTACTCACGTGTGTGGTAATGTGTGTGTGCGCACCCATGCCTGTTTTGTTCATTGTTTCCAACAGATGTATGTTCAAGAGGACAAGGAGCTTGTGGGTTGTTCATGGCTGTAGAGCCAATGTCTCTCACAGTGCTCTGCGCATAGAAGGCAGCCAAGAGCTTAACATTAAGAAGAAAAATAGATACTGAACAGATCATTGTGTTATAATAACTACAACAGGGAAGCATGGTAAATGTTGTAAATGTGAGAAAGCTAGTTTAAGTGGCCTCCCTGATCTAAAAACTGATCAAGAGTTGGCCAAGTGACGAGAGTGAGGACTGTTGGCGACAGAGGAAATAAATGTGAAGGCCTCTGGATGGGAGTATGGAGTATTTGGGGGGAAGTCACAGGAGACCAGCATGGCTGGAGCTCAGAGGGGAACAGGTGGGCCTATGGATTAAGTGGTAAACCTCAGGATTGGGCGCATCTTCCTAAGAGGAATGGAAAGCTCCAGGCTGTAGAGTGAGATGATTAAGTTTGTGTGTGTGTGTGTGTGTGTGTGTGTGTGTGTGTGTGTGTTTAATCCTCACTGGAGGGTATTTTTATTTATCTTAGAGATGGGGGTGGGGGGAGAGAGAGAGAGCAATGGGTTGCCTCCCATACACGCCTGACTGGGGACAGAACCCACAACCTAAGTATGGGACAATGCTCCAACCAACTGAGCCACCAGACTGGGACAAAGTTTGTGTTTTTAAAAGACCATTATAGATGTATGGGGACTGGATTGCAGGTGAGAAATGGGGAACTTGGGAAAGTTGGGTGCTTGGAGAAGTAAACTGGGGCATAAATGATCTAGGGAGACTGGCTAGGTAACTATAAGAAAGAGCACAGGTCAGAGAAGATGAGAAGCATGGCTAAAAGAGATGGTGAGTTTGGAGGATAGTGGTAGATTCACAAGAGATTTAGAAGCTAGAGTAGTTAAGATAAATGAATCACTGAACCTGCCACAAGGGAGCCGGAGAGCCAAGATGACTTCAGGGTTTTAATTTAGACCACTGAGTAGATAGTGGATCCATATACTGAGATAATAGAACACTGGACGAGCCACCAGTTGTTGCTGGGTGAATGGTGGGAAGATGACAAATTCAGGTGTGGACAATATTTGAGGCATCTGTGAGACATACAAGGAGAGATGTCAAGCAGGCAGTTGAGTAGATGGCAATGTGATGGTCGTAAAATTTTATGTACAAATGAAGCTCTCTGGTTAGGGAATGAGTAGAGGGAAGACTTGGGATGGAGTCCTGAGGCACTCTCATTATTTAAGGGTCAGGTTGAGGAGGAGCCAGTGAAAGTGACCAAGGCGTAGTCAGAGAGGTAAGAGTAACACCGGAGTGTGTAGTGCTATAGAAAGCCTTGATGAACTAGTCTAGACCAAAGTCTCAGTAAAGTAGATTTTAAGTAGAGGATATCACTTTGCAATTTAAGTTCTGATAATTCTGCCCTTTTATTAGGAAATCATATATCAATATTTCTTGGGGGGAAAAACACCTTCCCAAATCCCACATTAAAAATGACTGTTTTATTTTCATATCAGCATTTTATCCTCCAATATCTACACTAATAAAAGAGAAATATGTAAATTGGCCATCACTCCGCTACACCTACTAACCAATCAGGATGAGTATGCAAATCAGCCCAACAAAGATGGCGGGTTAATTTGCATATGCAGGCACGGAGCAAAGACTGAAGGCTCTGGCCTGAGCGAAGACTGAGGACGACTGAAGACCGAAGAGGCTTGGCTTCTCCGCTGTGGTTGGACCAAAGGCCTGGGTCCCAGGTGCTGGAGGAAAACCGGTGCCGGCAGCCAGGGGAAGGAAGGCCTATTGTGCAAATCTTCATGCAATGGGTCTCTAGTTTGTTTATAATGCATGAACATTTTTGTATTATTGCAGCTACAATGAATTTTTGTATATATGCAGCTGAATGCATACTTTTCATTTTTTCTATTTTAAAATGAAAGGAACTTAAGACTTCATAATTATCATTTTAGTGGCTGTAGAGTGTTCCATTCAATGACATTAATTTAGAGATTTATAAAAGAATATGGCTAATTCTACTAAAACCATGGGAAGAAAAAAAAACCTACAAAGTTTTTCTTAAAATCCACCTTCCTTTACCATAACAAGATCATTTTAAAGAGTTAAAAAAGCACAGAAGCAAATGAACCTATTAATTTTGCCTTCTGGAGTTTAAATATAGATAAACCAATTCCAATATGTTGCTTCTTCAGCTTCATATACTCACATTTCAACCCTGGAGAGCAAATGGAAAATCTGAATGATATCTTAAGAACAGGGTTAATGGGTTAGGCCAGAGGGAGATGTTTATTTTGTTGGTCCTTGAAATACAAGGACACTCTTCATAGCTATACTAGCAAACTGAAGACCAATACATCCCCTTGATGTATTGTTTTGAATCTTCAATGACAGATAATGAAGTCAAGTACATGATGCTTTTATGCATTGCCATTAAATCTTAAACTGAGACCAAAAAGTTCTAAAGTACCCGAGTTTTTGTTTTTTTTTGCATTCTTGAATGATTTCATATCTTCCAAGTTTTGTTTACAAGTCATCACAAATATCCTTTAGTACAAAGGGGGCTGAAATGGCTAACACCTGCTTCAGCTGACATGCTCTCACTTAGGTAAGCCCGAGACTGTCAAGATGAAAAAGAGCATTTTCTGGAGCTATAGAGTTTTCGGTTTCCATAGGAAACATGACTAGAAGCAAAAGGTGAACTCATGATTGAACCAAGGACATTTTAATGATTTTAAAAAAATATATATATATATAAAATTGATTTTTTACAGAGGAAGGGAGAGGGATAGAGAGTTAGAAA
>NW_005354021.1:983139-985044 GCF_000412655.1 Myotis brandtii
AGGTACATGCCCTTGACCGGAATCGAACCTGGGACCCTTCAGTCCGCAGGCCCGACACTCTATCCATTGAGCCAAACCAGTTAAGGCCATTTTAACTCTTTGATCTAACAAACTGCTGTGCTGACGTTAGTACTTTAGCTCAGAAAAGCTAAAAGTCTCTTGCTTTCAACAAATAGGTCTCTAGTTTGGTAACATCAAAAGTGATTGATCAGGCATGGGGAAAGGGGCAGGGTAGAAGGTGTCAATGGAGGAAAAAAGGGGACACATGTAATACTTTTAAAGTACATATATTTTTATTGATTTCAGACGAAGGGAGAGATAGAAACATCAATGATGAGAGAGGATCACTGATTGGCTGCCTCCTGCATGCCCCACAGTGGGGATGAAGCCCACAACCCGGGTACGTGCCCTGACGGGTAATCGAACCATGACCTCCTGGTTCATAGTGCAACACTCAACCACTGAGCCATGCCAGCAGGCTGTAATACTTTCAACAATAAAGATTTAATTTAAAAAAGTGATTGATCAGGAAGCCTAAGACACTAGGGCTGCTGAACTCTTGCAGTTTAATTCAGTAAATATATAGAGCTCCTACTTGATGCAGGACATGAAATCCTTATTTAAAGGCTTATCGTCTCTCCTGTGTTAAGACTAGCCTTATCGCTCTGCATGGATCTTGCGGGCAGGTTCCTGTATGTCCTGTCTAGTGAGAAGCTATTTTTGTTTTCACTCCAGGTTGTGGGAATGGTAGTGATGTCAGGTCTATCCTGCCAACGAGGTATTTTCTGGGACTTGGGGCCTCTCTGCGGTGGGAGGGAGGGGAGGAATAGGGAAAAGGGAGAGACGTGGACCCCTGAATCACTCGGAGACCCTGGAACCGCGAGTGCCTTCTACATACCACATGCTCCTTGACCCCGTGGCTGATAATCACAACCATCGGATGGAAGAGAGGGCGTTGTGGAGCTGCATTTTACAGGTCAGGGAACTGGCCAGGGACCTGTGAAAGGTCACGGAGGCGGTGGTGGATCTGGGATCCGAGTCTCTAGGTCCTCACAGGCTTCCCACCGCAACGCACAGGGACCCAGTGGAATTTCGGGTCCAGAGCAAATCATCCCGCACCTTCCACTCCCACATTTTTACAAGACGAAATCTGTCTAGAATGGACATTTAATAAAGTCGCAAAGGGGAAGCAATTTATAGCCCGAGAGGTGAGTATGTGCGGTAAGATTCCACCATTTTTTTAAAAAATTTTTTTGTCTTCACGAGGAGCCCCTAAGGTTATGTTAGCACTAACGTTGCTGCCTGTCTTCCCGAGTGCTTGCCCGGCACACAGAGACCTGTTTCCTGCACCAGACGACAACGTGGACGGCCCGCCCAGTTCTGCCTCAAATAATGACCGTGAAGATCAAACGAGGCCCTTGGTAAACCGAGGCCCTTCACAAACTTGCAGGGTAGCGGACATCTTCCCCAGGAACCCGGGGACTGGGCAGCAGCGGATTGAAAGAAATCCCCGGTGACTCGAGGTGCAGGGCGGGTGGTAACAGCGTTGGATAACCGGACCTCGTGGACACAACCTCCAAGTGCACGCTGACCAGCAGGCCTGGCCTCCCGGGGACTTGGCTCTTTGTAAAGATGAATTAAAAGGGACACGAGGTGCAACATGCCATTCAGATGAACGCAATCTCTCCTTCTGTGAGCCCTGCCCAAACGTTGATGGCTTTAGGGCAGAACAAAAAGATCCAGAGAAAAGGCCAGGGACCCGGCCTCGGTCGGGGCACACGGAGGGGAGAGGAGACGGGTGAGGACAGACTCGGACATCCCGGGGGACGGCTCCGGCTCGGGACATTCTCGTTGGCAACGTTCCAGCCCGAGCGCCCGGGGCTGCCCTGCGTGGACCGGAGACGC
>NW_005354021.1:986300-998464 GCF_000412655.1 Myotis brandtii
CCGCGGCGGTGCCGCCGCTCACCTGCGCTTGTTCTGATGTGTGTGGACGGTAAACCGGGGCCCCTGGCCGCTTCCTGCGGACCTGCCCACCCTCCGCTGGCGGTGGGGCGGGGAGCGGGCTGTCCCCTCGTCCGAGTGACATGGTTCCTGTGAAGGTGGCACGCGGCTGCTGAGTATTTCTCTCCCCACACAGCCCCAGATTTGCGGGACTGAAAACGTCAGCGTGGCAGCTGCCGGTCCCCGCAGAGTCTGAGGCCGGGAGAGTGTGAGCGTGTCCGAGCCTCGGGGAGGGGCTGGCGCGGAGCGCAGGGAAGGAAGCAGGTTCCTCCGGAACAGTGGTTCTCAACCTTCTGGCCCTTTAAATACAGTTCCTCATGTTGTGACCCAACCATAAAATTATCTTCGTTGCTACTTCATAACTGTAATGTTGCTACTGTGATGAATCGTAATGTGAATATCTGATATGCAGGATGGTCTTAGGCGACCCCTGTGAAAGGGTCGTTCGACCGCCAAAGGGGTCGCGACCCACAGGTTGAGAACCGCTGCTCTGGAAGGTTATGGGCTTTGTCCCAGGGCCTGCGTGTCTTTCTCGTATACCGACCGATTCTGTGCTTAGGATGTAAAACCATTCCTTTGTTTTTCTAAAAAAAAAAAAAAAAAAAAAAATCCGGGGTTTTTCTGTGATCATTTTCCGGACCTAAAATTGGTTGTTTTTCTCTACACCTGAGCAAGGTCCCTGGAAAGGTCCTGAATGGAGTTGTTGGGTTCTCGTGGAGTCATTCATAAAGAGAAACTCAATAGAGACATTCGGATTGGGGAAACAGAGGTAAAATTTATTTTCTGATTGCCTTCCTGTTAGGACCTAGTGAAGAAAGATACGGGTGGTTTTTAGCTTGCGTGTTAATACTGTCAACATAGACCTTTGTCTTTCCTTTTTCTGGGGAATTTCTGTTAAAATCTTTCAGGCAGAATGGCTGGGAATTTCAGGAAACTTTGTACAGTACTTCCTAACCAAATAAAGCAGATGAAGTGATTTCAAAGGTTCATTCAGAAATGCAGGGAGTAGGGTGGATCTTTCCTATTTATTTTATCAGATTTTTTGGAGAGAATTGCCCTGAAAAATGATCAATAGTGTTTTCTAATTAGAGCAAGAGTACTGACTTAAATATTTTGAAAATGCACAGTGCTTTTTAAAAACTGATTGTTAAAAGTACTAGAACATCCTGTTCTTCAAATAATAGCTACCACTTTACTGAGCTTCTGCTATAATGGTGGGTGATTTACCTACAAGTTCTCATTTTAATTTTCACAGTAGGTTTTAAAGAGCTTAAGTAACAACTATTAGAGTTGATATTTGAACTCTGCTGCGAGATATTTCAACCTCTTTGACCTTATATCAAGGAGGTAGCTTTATGATGTATGAGATAGAACCTGGGAAATATAGAGCACAGCAAAGTTGCATGTGCTTAGTTTTTGAAGTAACTCTTTGAGATACCTGGTGACCATAATTGCTTCAGTTTACCTTCAGCCCTCTGGAGCTGGCATAGTGCGTGGCAGGTAGAAGGGAAGAGAGCTGCTTAAGTGGGCATAGAGGTGGAGGTAGGTCGGTAGGAGGTGGTGACTGCATTCTGAGAATGCACTCTGGCTACCCTCTTAACGGTTTGACCCTTGAAGCAGAGCGGCAGTCTAGGGAGAGAGGGTAAACTTAGGTATTGGCAGTGTGTGGAGAAAGGTGCTCTTTCCTTCTGATCTCTAGAACGGAGTTGTTGGATTTCCAGGGATCTCAGGCTCCTGACGTGCCCATTCTTCATGCTTCCCATAGCTCCCTTCCCTCAGATCTGTTATTCCTTAGAGTATTCATGCTGTTAAGTTAACCCTCTCTCATTACCCACCCTCCAAAAAAACCCCCCAAAAGTAAAAAAAACTTTTTCCTCTAATGCAGCATTCTCAACTGAAAAGGGATACCATCTGTTACTAAGTTATGCTGAAGTGAATGTCTGATAGCTTCCTTTCCAGGATTGTATTCTTGTTTCACTCTAGTGAACTTCCATGCAGAGTAGAACAAACAATTGTCATATTTCAAGTCTTCGTAGCACAAACTAGACCATTTGCATTTTGCTTTTTTTCTCAGACTGAAACTGGGAAGAGAGAAAAGGAAAAAGAGTATTTATTTATTTATTTATTTATTTTTATTGATTTCAGAAAGGGAGAGGGAGAGATAGAAACATCAATGATGAGAGAGACCCTAGCTGGTTTGTTTCAGTGGATAGAGCGCTGGCCTGCGGATTGAAGGGTCCCAGGTTCGATGCTGGTCAAGGGCACATGCCTGGGTTGTGGGCTCATCCCTAGTAGGGGACTTTCAGGAGGCAGCCAATCAATGATTCTCTCTCACCATTGATGTTTCTATCTCTCTCTCCCCTCTCCTTTCCTCTCTGAAATCAATAAAAATATATTTTAAAAAAATGATGAGAATCACTGATTGGCTGCCTCCTGCATGACCCCTACTGGGGATCGAACATGTGTCCTTGACCGGAATCGAACCTGGGACCTTCAGTCTGAAGGCCGACACTCTATCCACTGAGCCAAACCGGGTAGGGCTATTTTACTTACTGATTGATTTTAGAGAGAGGAAGGGAGACAGAAAGAGAGAAAGAGAGAGAGAGAGAGAGAAAGAAAACATTGCTTCGTTATTCCACTTATTTATGCATTCCTTGGTTGTTTCATGTATGTGCCCTGACTGGAGATCGAACCCCTAACCTTAGCTTTTTGGGATGATGCTTTGATCTCTAACTGAGCTAAAAAGCCAGGGCCTAAGGAAGAGTCTTTTAGATTAGAGGTCAGTTTACAGCCTCAGTGAAATTTAGAAATCTTTACTGGTAGAGGGGAAGTGTCCACCTTATATAGTTTTGTAAACCTCATCTGACTCAAATTCCAGGGTCCATGTAGATCATCAGGCTACCACTTTCTGGGTGTCTCTGAGATGAACTGGATGCCATAACCTCTATTAGGGATCCAGTATCTAAAAGTCCCTGCGTTGAAGGTCTCAGGATCCTTTGAGGGTTGGATTCCTACACAGTTGCCTTATTCCTCCAGGTTTAGAGCTAATCATTGGCTCTTTGAGAACTCCCCTTTTCTTGACTACTATTTGGCAGTGATTTTCAACCAGCGTGCTGCAAGAATTTTTAAAACATGCAATACCTGACTAGTCACGGGCCCTGAACTCTTTTCCCTTAGATTGTGAAATAAAAAAAAAATGACAATAGCCAACACAACAATAGCCATCTGGTGTGAATGAATCAAAATTATACCTTTTTTTTTTGGTCAGATCAGCATAAAATACATTTTTTTGGTGTGCCACAGAATTTTAGTAATTAGTTTATGTGCTATGAGATGAAAAGGGTTGAAAATCTCTGTGATAAGGTAATCCAAGCACCCATCTCTGACAGATAATTAATTTTTTTCAATTGCATCCCATATTATTCTGTATTTGTTTCAGATGTACAGCAAAGTGATTTGAAAATCATGTATCACTGCTTCAAGTACCCACCTGGCCCCATACAGTTATCAATGATATTACTGACTACATTCCTTATGCTGTAATCTACATCTCTGCGACTGTACTGTAACTACCAATTTCTACTTTTTCACCCAGCTCTCCAACCCCTCTCCCCTCTAATGACTGTCATTCTATTCTCTGCATCTATGAGTCTCTTTCTATTTTGTTTGTTTATTTTGTTCATTAGATTTCACATATAAGTGAAATCATATGGTATTTCTACTTCTGAGTTATTTCACTTAGCATAGTACTCTCTATAGGTCCATCCATGCTGTCACAAAATGTAAGATTTCATTATTTTTTTAAGCCCGATTGGTATTCGATTGTGTAAATGTACCGCAGCCTTTTTATTCATCTCTGGATGGGCACTTGAGTTGCTTCCATAGCTTGACTATCCTAATATATAAAAAGCCAGGGGCCCTCATGACTGAAACAACTGGATGGATAACCGAACTGCAGGCAGCGTGGGGCGAACAGGCCGGCAGGGGGGTTAGTGAGGGACGACCAAACTACTGAACAAACAGCCTGCATGGGGCGATCAGGCTGGCAGGGGGGTTAGTGAGGGACAACCAAATGACTGAACAGCAGGCTGCGTGGGGTGACCATGCTGGCAGGGGTGGATATTGGGGGTGACCAGGCCAGCGGCGGGGGGCAGTTGGGGGCGACGACCAGGCGAGCAGGGAGAGGTGGTTAGGGGTGATCAGGCTGGCAGGAGGGGCAGTTAGGGGTGATCAGGCTGGCAGGGGGGAAGTTAGGGGTGATCAGGTAGGCAGGCAGGTGAGCAGTTAAGAGCCAACGGTCCCAGATTGTGAGAGGGATGTCCAACTGCCAGTTTAGGCCTGATCCTGGGGCCAAAATGGGACAGAAAAAAAATTAGGCTGGCAGCAGAGGCGGTTAGGGGTGATCAGGCTGGCAGGGCGGGACAGGTAGGGGCAATCAGGCAGGCAGGCAGATGAGCAGTTAGGAGCCAGCGGTCCTGGGTTGTGAGAGGGATTTCCGACTGCCGATCCCGGGGATCAGGCCTAAACTGGCAGTTGGATATCCTCTGGGGAGTCCCGGATTAGAGAGGGTGCAGGCTGGACTGAGGGGATGCCCCCCCATACATGAATTTTGTTCACTGGACCTCTAGTCTATAATAATAAAAGTGTAATATGCTAATTAGACTGGACAGCCGAACTACCTTGCCGATGTCCTTCTGGATGAAGCCGGGGCTGCGAGGGCTGAGGCAGGTTGCTGCGGCTGCGAGAGCTGAGCCCCTTGCACAAATTTTGTGCATTAGGCCTCTAGCTGTAAATAATGCTGCAATGAACATAGGGGGGGGTGCATATATTATTTTGAATTAGTGTTTTAGGTTCCTTTGGATATATTCACAGAAGTGGAATCACTGGGTCATAAGGAAATTTCATTTTTAATATTTTCTTAAAATCCTCACCTGAGGATTTTTACTGATTTTTAGGAGGGGGAGTGGGGGGAAGAGAGAGAGAAAGAAACATTGGTTGCCTCCTACATGAACCTCAACAAGGCCCAGGGATCAAACCCATAACCTAGGCATGTGTCCTAAATGGGAATCAAATCCGGGACCTTTCGATGACACTCCTACCACTGACCCACCACTGGCCAGGGCCCATTTTTAAATTTTTGATGAACCTCCTCAGTGTCATTTTTAATTTTTTGATGAACCTCCTCAGTGTCTTCCATAATGGCTGCACCAATCTGTGTTCCCACCTTCAGTGCCTTCTGTGTCCATGGCAGTGTGGTTTGTCATTAGGAACTGAGAAAGGCTTAGAGAAAGGTAAGTTGGCAACAGTGTTAACTGTAGATAAAATAATGAAGAAGGTGAGGTTTGTTTTTGTGCCTTCCCTCTTTTTACCCCATTTCGTCTTAATAAAATGTCAAATATCCTATCTAATAAAATAGTAATATGCAAATTGACCATCACTCCACACACAACATGGCCACCCCATGTGGTCAAAGATGGCTGTCCCCACGTGGACACAAGATGGCCGGCAGGGGAGGAGAGTTGGGGGGGACGAGGACTGCAAGGGAGGGCAGTTAGGGGTGACCAGGCCGGCAGGGGAGGGCAGTTGGGGACAATCGGGCTGGCAGGGGAGCAGTTAGGCGTCGATCAGGCTGGCAGGGGAGTGGTTAGGGGGGTGATCAGACTGTCAGGCAGAAGCAGTTAGGGGTAATCAGGCAGGGAGACAGGCAAGTGGTTGGGAGCCAGCAGTCCTGGATTATGAAAGAGATGTCTGACTGCCTTTTTAGGCCTGATCCCACCGGGCAGTCGGACATTCCTCGAGGGGTCCCAGATTGGAGAGGGTGCAGGCTGGGCTGAGGGACACCCGCCCCCCTTTGTGCACAAATTTCGTGCACCGGGCCTCAAATATATATTATAAATGGAGAGGTAGCATAACATAGAGGTTGGGAGCATAGGCTTTGGGTAGACAGTCTGGGTTTAATACCTGTGTTTTGCCACCTAGAAACCATGTGATATTGGAAAGTGAATAACTTTCTGACCCTTATCTTTCTCATCTGTATGAAAAAGGTAATGATGGATATCATTTTCATCTGGTGGTAAGGATTACATGAGAGAAAATTTTAAAATAGTACTGTACCTCATCATAAAAGTTGGCTATTGTGTATCATATTAGTTTGCTTCTAGTTTTAGTGGATATAACATAAATTACCAATGTAGCCTTAGTTTTTATGGTTGTATGAAATTTCATTTGGAGAGAATATTGCCTGTGAACATCCAGAACTGTTTCTCAGAGTGTGGTCTAGTTCATCTTTATCAGAATTACTTAGGGTCCTTGGTAAAAATGCAGGTTACCAGACTCTAGTACAGACCTTAAAAGTCTCATCTCTACCCACTGTGATTTTGCTGTACTCTAAACCAAAAAAAGTGACTAGAAGCACCAAAAGAAAATCTGAAAACTCGTCATTAGAAAAAATGGCTTTAGTACAGTATGTGTAAGTTATTTTTTGCAGTGTGGCTGATACGTAGATAGCAAGTTGTGTTTTTGCTAATTTCTCCCTTATTTTGGATGTATTATGTTGTGTATGAATTTGGTTGGTTGTTGGGGTGGAGGAAGTGGCAAGAGCAACAACAAGAGATGGAGGTCTCTAGACTAATAATCAGGAGAAAGTAGGGTATCAGAATTTAATATTTGCAGCATCTTAGACTTGTACTGTACTTTTGTTGTTGTTAATCCTCACCTGAGGATATTTTTTCTATTTTTAAAAAATATGTTTTTATTGATTTTTTTCTTTTTAGAGAGAGAGGAAGAGAGAAGGAGAGAGAGAAAAAGAAACATCAGTGATGAGAGCGAATCATTGATCGGCTGCCTCCTGCATGCCCTACGGCATTGAGCCCACAACCTGGGCATGTATCCTGACTAGGAATTGAACCATGACCTCCTGGTTCATGGTTCAACCACTGAGCAACACTTGCTAGGGTTTCCCCCCTTTTTGAACAAATAATTATGTCTAGTATATCCCTTCTTCTTGTTAAATGATTTTGTGGATAACAGGAACTACAGCCTTTAAGTCAGTAGCTGATCAAGTTTTAGAACCTTTATAATGTAATACCTAGGGCCATGGTTTGGGATGCTCTACTGTCATTGAAGCAACACAGGAACCAGTTGAACTAGTACAGGTGGTTTGGGAGTTCCAAACTCCTATGACTGAAACTTTTAATGCCACACCCTATTGTAGTTAACTTCTGTAAAGATTTGATTTTCTTTCTTTTTTAAATTAAGGTATAATTAACAAAATTGCAAGACATTTAAAGTGTACATTGTGATTTGATATCCATTGTAAAAGGATTCCTCCCATCTAGTTTATTCGTCACCTCACATATTTTTCTCCTCCTCCTCTTCCTTTTGTTATGCATCTTCCTCCTTCTTTTGTGAGAACATTTAAGTTCTATTTCTTAGCACATTTCAATTATACAACAGTGTTGTCAACTATAGTCACCGTCTATATATATAAAGAGTGAGGGTTCACAATGTCCAAAACAACCAAAGGGACGACTGAATGCCAGGCTGCATGTGCAGCCGGCTCGGGTGGGCAGAGACTGGCGAGTGGGCTGAACTGCTCACCTCTCGGAGACAGAGAGAGGCCCCAGGCAGCAGCCGCCCCAGGCCTCGCCAGCAGCTGAGCATCTCTCTCTCTGAGAGGTCACAGTTCAGCCCGCTCGCCAGCAGCCTGGAGCGCTGCTGATCAGCCCCGCCTCTCTGATCAGGCCCGGAGATAAGCCCAGAGGTGCTGACTGGCATAGAAACCGACCAATCAGAACTAAATCTGGGAGAACTGCGAGGAGCCAATGGCTGCCTAGGAGGCGGAGCTTTTGGCGCTGACTGGCATAGAAACCAACCAATCAGAACCTAATCTGGGTGAACGGCAAAGGCAGAACCTAAGGTTGGGGCCGAGGAGGGGTTTTAAGGGCAACAGCTGTTTGGTGTAAGGTGTAAGAAAGCAGTTCAATTTTTTAATGACCAGTTTGTCAGTACAGTGCATATGGCTGGCTATCAGTCCAGATATAGGGATTATGTATTTTTGTCTGCCGTGAGCATCTCCTCCTGCTGAAAAAGCCCTCCTCCCCATTTAAGCAATCCTATCCCTATATAATCTATCTATACTAATAAAAGGGTAATATACTAATTAGACCGGGTCGACCGGCCATCTTCTGGATGTCCGACTTCTTTCCGGACAAAGCCATGGTGGTGGGGGCCGAGCAGAGGCAGTTAAGGTTATAAGGTCTGCAGGGGAGGGCAGTTGGGGGCGAGATCAGGCTGGCAGGAGAGGGCAGTAGGGGCAATCAGGCAGGCAGAGGCAGTTAGGGGTGATCAGGCAGGCAGGCAGGCAGAGGCAGTTAGGGGCGATCAGACAGGCAGGGAGGTGAGCAGTTAGGAGCCAGTGGTCCCAGATTAAGAGAGGGATGTCTGACTGCCTGTTTAGGGATCAGGCCTAAACCGGCAGTCGGACATCCCACAAGGGGTCCCCGATTGGAGAGGGTGCAGGCTGGGCTGAGGAAACATCCCCCCTCCCTGGGCATGAATTTCATGCACTGGGCCACTAGTATTATACCTAAGATCTCAGACCTTACGTACTTATAGCTGAAAGTTTGTACTCTTTCATCAACCTCTCCTCTCAGTTTGCCCCCTTTCACACCCTTCTGGCAACCTCTTTTCCTTCTCTATGTTTCTATGAGTTTGACTTTTTTCTTCTTATTTCATGTATAAGTGATACCATGCAATATTTGTCGATTTACTTTGGAATAACAGAATAGTATCTGAATTTAATGCATGCACCTGCCCTTGTTTGAGAGGTATAGTAACATTAGAAGTCATTCTCTTCTCTGTCTATATGTTAAGTGCTGTCTTAGTTATTGGGATGAGGAAAAGTAAAACATCTGCTCTCCAATATCTATCTCACTATCTCGTGGAGCACTAGAACTGTCAAGAGACCATTTCAGTGATGGCAGCAAATAAGAGGGCTTTTGACCTAGACGTTGATGTGTTTCCTAAACATGCATTAGCCAAACCAAGGAAAGGACATGAAGGTAATCTAATAGAGACAAAGGCCCGGAGGCCTGGAGGCATGCAAGAGCATGGCACATGTTGGGAACTGAAAGTTGATCAGCATGGTAGGGATTGAGGTAGTACAGCCAAGAAAGTGAGGCTGGAGAGGCCAGATGATAAAGGGTCTTGTCAGCTATCAGAGAGTCTCTTCCTCTGGGCTTCCTTATAAATACAACTTCTGTTTATGTAGGCTGGGAATCTTTGAGTTATCTTTGATTCTTGAAGTTCTGTTTCCCCCTTTTAACTCACTCATAATTAGGCACCAAATCCTGTCAATTTTGGGAAACTGTATTGAAATGGAATAATGACAAGCTAGATGTAGACTGTGTGCTCTTTAGAGCAGACTTAAACTTAGTTTTTTTAAAAAAATTTTTAGGGCCTAGTAAAATGTTAGACCCTAGTAAATGTTTAAATGAATGGGTTTTTAGGACGGTAGCTCAAAAGAGAAAATGTTTGGTATTTTTACGTGTGACCATGTATAACTTTTGTAAATCTCCATTTCATTATAGAAAATCCAATAGTCATAGGAGGCCTAGTTAAAAGGTCCACTCTTAGATTCGTAATTTTTAACTGGTGTGCCGTGTTGAATTTTTATTTTTTTAAAAATTTTATATATTTTTAATATATTTTAAAATTGATTTCAGAGAGGAAGGGAGAGGGAGAAAGAGATAAAAACATCAGTGATGAGAGAGAATCATTGATTGGCTGCCTCCTGCAAGCCCCCCACTAGTGATTGAGTCTGTACCCCACGCATGTGCCTGACCAGGAATCAAACTTTGACTTCGTGGTTCATAGGTTGATGCTCATCCACTGAGCCATGCTGGTCAGCACCATGTTGAATTTTAAAACATGCAGTACCTGACTATTTAATCAGGCACACTGATCTCTTTTCCCTTAGATCAGGGGTGGGCAACCTTTTTGTGAGTGCGTGCCAAAACCAGCAAAATCTCTGACTCAAAATTCTTCTGCGTGCCAACCAGGCAGGCAGGCAGGTGAGCAGTTAGGAGCCAGCAGTCCCCGATTGTGAGAAAGATGTCCGACTGCCTGTTTAGGCTCAATCCCTGTGGGGGCAGTTGGACATTCCCTGAGGGATCCCAGATTGGAGAGGGTGCAGGCCGGGCTGAGGGGACCCCCGCCATGCACAAATTTCATGCACCGGGCCACTAGTCTCATAATAAGGTTGCATCTGATTGGTTAATGGGTGGTACCAGAAATCCTTATATACAATTATAGGCACTTGATTTTTTAAAAAAATCACTTTGGAGCAAAAAAGGTAGGTAATTACTGTTATTATTTACAGTATGTAATTACCTATATAATTTTGCTTTTGTCAGGTCAGCAAAAAAAAAAAATTCTTTGGTGTGCTGCAGAATTTTAGTAATTAGTTTATGTGTGCCATGAGATGAAAAAAGTGGAAAATTGCTGCCTTAGATCATTAAAAATCTTGAAAATTGAATCAGAACCATTAGTAAGGTCTGTTTGATTAGTTGTACTGGTGGGTGACTGACAAGATCATAGTTAGGGAAGAAAAGTGCCAAACAACCTTTTAGCAATTTGATTTTAATGAATATTTACCAATGTACAAGAGTGTGCCTTTTTTATCCCTAGCTAAGAACAATCTTCTTGTGACTGCCTCAATAGAGATTTATTTTAGAGGAAAAATGGTGAACGTGTGTGTATTTATTGCTTTTCACTTGTCACAGTTAATAATATGGGCACATATGTTTTCTTGAACTATGGATATGTACTGCATTTCTTTTCTGTTTACTATAAAAGGGAAGACTGTATCAGAGATGGTTAGTGTTTGCAACAATTGTTTTAGTGAAAGAATTGTGCCATTTTGAAAGCTAATTAAGTGACTAAGGCGTATCTGTAAAGCAGCCTTAATGATTATCAGCAACACAGCTGCTGTAACTGTTATGTTAGTGGAATTTAATCTTTTGTTATTTGGATCACATAACCAGCAACGGAACTTTTATACTTGTAACTGTGCAAGACCCTTATTAAGACATAATGTAATACAGGTAAAAGAGAGGTGTGTTAAGGTGTTTCCATAAATGGCTTTGAGAAGTGCTAGGTATTTGTTACATAGAACTAGAATGATATCTACTATATATATAAAAGGCTAATATTCTAAGTGTCCCTCTGACTGTTCAACTGGATGCTATGACATGAACTGACCACCAGGAGGCAGACGCTCAACACAGGAGCTGTCATGATGCACCCCTGGCCATTTACAAAGAAACGGCAGCACGGATCTGGCGCCAACAAAGCAACACCTGACTTCTCCCAAGTGGGACACAGAACCCGCCACCACCCCGGAGCGATAGCCCACCAAATTGCATTCGCATTCAATGCTGGCGAGACCCCCATGGTGCAAAATGCCGCCCACAGCCCAGCCCAGCCTGGAAACGGTTGCTGTGGGCGATGGGTAATGATGTCATGAAGCAACGCCCGGCTTCCTCTCCCTAGTGACAACTAGCCTCCTTGCAGTTTCTTCAGCCCAGGAGCACCACTTGCTTTATAGCCAGGTGCAAACATTTCACAGTTTAACCAAATATCTGTGAAGCATTTTCCCGTGCCTCATCTCATTTAGTCCTCACAGAAGTCCTGGAGTAGGTAGATAGGAGACTTGGGTTTTCTCACTATGCAGAATATAGTCAAATACTGCTGCAGTTAAATATTTTACCCTTTGTTCTCCCTGTGTGATCTACAGTAATAATCTGCTTCGTGTTGATATTTACTGCTGTGTTGCTGACAACTGCCTGGACGAACACTTAGTATATTAGCCTTTTATATATATAGACTAGAGCCCTGATGCACGAAAATTTGGGTAAGAGTAGGCCTTCCTTACCCCGGCTGCTGGCACCAGCTTCCCTCTGGCACCCAGGACCCGGGCTGGCTTCCCTCCAGCTCCTGCTTCGTCAGGAAGGACATCCGGAATGACATTCAGAAGGACGTCTGGTCTAATTAGCATATTACCCTTTTATTATTACAGACTAGAGGCCCAGTGCACAAAAATTTGT
>NW_005354021.1:999621-1001606 GCF_000412655.1 Myotis brandtii
CCTCGCTGCTGAAAACATGGATACAATGTTTCGGTCCGGCTGGGTTTCAGTCCGGCTGTTTTCTGGGGTTTTGTTTACCTTCTTATTTGCAACATAGTATATAGTTGCTTAGACTTGCAGATGAGAGGCCGGCAAGTGAGGCGGGGAACGTTGGAGTCTGCAGCAAGCAAGCCTCCTGCTCGCTTCAGTGCCTGGCTGCCGGCCGCCATCTTGGCTGACAGTTAATTTGCATATACTCACTGATTAGCCAATGAAAAGGGTAGCGGTCGTACGCTAATTCCCATGTTTCTCTTTTATTAGTGTAGATGGCCTGTTGCTAGGGAGAGGAAGCCCGGCGTTGCTATGTGACATCATTACCTGGCACCCAGGATGGGCTGGGCTGGGCTGTGGGCTGCAGTTTGCACCCTGGGGTTTTGGCAGTGTTGGCTGCAATTTGGTGGGCTGTGTCCCACTTGGGGGAAGCCGAGTGTTGCTTTGTCAGTGCCAAGTCTGCGCTACCATTTCTTTGTAAATGGCAAGTGAACATCATGGCAGCTTCTGCATTGAGCGTCTGCCCCCTGGTGGTCAGTGTGTGTCATAGCGACCGGTTGGACAGTGGGACACTTAGCATATTAGCCTCATATATATGTACTATTAGCCCATTGTGCAATATTGCACGTAGTAGGCCGCCCGCCGCTTCCGTGGGAGTCAGTGGGAACTGCAGCCAGGAGCCGTGCTACTTCCCGTTAAGCTTCCCGTGGAAGCAAGCCACTGGTGCTCATGGGAGCCAGGAGGGAACCGCGCCACTTTCACAGGAGCCGGGAGGTAGCTGCGCTGCTTCCACGGGAGCTGGGAGGGACCTGCGCCGCTTCAGTGGGAGGCGGGAGGGAGCTGCACTGCATTCCACGGGAGGCGGGCCCGCCATGTCCTCTCTGGGCCTGCACTTGGCCACAGAGGCTGCGGGCCGGACCCCCTGTCCCTGTCTGTGTCCGATCCAGCTCTGGGGGACCTACCCCGCCCTTCTCTGCCACTCCTACCCCGCCTGTCTCTGCCGCTTTTCTCCGCTACCTCGGCTCCCTTGCTTGGCTTCCTTCTATGGTGTCTTCAATCTTCTCTCCCAGCCGGTATATGCAAAGTAGCCGCCATCTTTGTTGGCGGTTAATTTGCATATCGCTCTGATTAGCCAATGGCGGGCATAGCGAATGTACGGTCAATTTGCATCTTTGTCTAATTAGATAGGATACTAGTGGCCCAGTGCACGAAATTCATGCACATTGAAAGGGAATTAATTAGAGGAACGTAATTTGGACTCACCACCTAATATCAATAATATGTGAGCGTAAAGTAGTCCGCGTTTCTGAAATTCGATAACATGAATTTCAGCTATTACTTTGCCAAATAAATGGAATTTACAGATATCATTTAAAAGAGCATTCAGGATCAGAAACCAAGATGGCAGCATAGGTAAACACCGGAAATACAGATATCAAAAAGAGCATTCAGGATCAGAAACCAAGATGGCAGCATAGGTAAACACCGGAAATTGCTGCCTCACACAACCACTTCAAAAAAACAACTAAAAGACAAAATGGACATCATCCAGAACCACAGGAAGGCTGGCTGAGTGGAAATTCTACAACTAGAAGGAAAGAGAAAAGCACACTGAGACTCAGAGGAGGTGCGGAAGTAAAGTGCAGAGGTACGGAGGCACACGTGGTAAGGGCTGGCAACTGAGGACACGGTTGTCTTTTTCAATCGGGAGGGAGTCTCAAGCTCAAGACTGCTATGAAATCCAGTTCTGGCGAGTCTCTGGGAACCCAGACTCATACGGGGAGAAACTGGACTGTCTGGCATCGGTGCGAACTCGAGGGTGGCTTTCTCTCAGAGGTGCTTGCAGCGATTACCGGGACACTGAGACTTGGAGCCTCTTAGGGTAGGACTGAGGATCAGCCATAGCTGTTTGCTCTGTCCTGTTGATTCCCTGAGACCCTGCCCCACCCAAGCTG
>NW_005354021.1:1002983-1004412 GCF_000412655.1 Myotis brandtii
CGGTTACACGGGGAGAATTATATCTACCTGGGTCACCGTTACGATTGTATTTAATTGCCATTGTTACTTCTGTGGGAGCAGTACCTTTTGCTGCTGCTTCAGATTGGGCTTCCTTTTCTACCTCATGTAGCATCTTGTATGATTTTGTTAATTCACTTATTTCATGCATGAGGTTGTTGATGTTGATCATGAGTCTTTCTGAGCAGCCCTGGTTTTCTGGCATTGCTAATCTTTTTCTTGTAGCTTTGACTGTGTCCAAAATATAGAGTTGAGCAAGCTTCCGAGAAACACCATCCGAAGGATGTAAAGTTCCAGTACGGTGATAAACTTGTCCGTGTATTCTAAAACAGTATGGCCTGTATCCTGATGGCGATGCAATATTTGCACCCATGGAAGCAAAAGCAAAAGAACTATTTATGGAATGAATATTTTTCATGAAATTTTTACTTGTCAGAATCTTCGTTTGTCAATCTTTTTAAATATGCCAGGTAATCTGGAAAATGTATATCATTTGGACAGACTTTCCCTTTGCTACAACATCGAGTAAATTTCCCATTGGATGGTTTTTCATCAGAGAAATTTAGTGATAGGCAAAATTCACATCGAACAGTCATTCCACCACAGCTATGTTCGAGAATTGCATCCTCATGTACTCCATTTTTGCTGGGAAGGCGCTGCATTCTGTCGCAGGTGCCACCTTCTTTCAAGATAAGATGCACGTTGCTCTTCAGATATTTTCTGTCTATAATGCCGGCATCTTTCGGCATCTCTCTACTGTCATGGTCTGAGATGCAGATGAATGAGAGTCCTGGCTGTCAGGCCACTGAGAGCTGTGTGACCAACAGCTGATTCTGGCTGATTCTGTGGGGGTGGGACTTCCTCCTCCCTGCTGTCAGTTTCCACAGCTGTGATGAGGAGGAAGCTGTGACAGAGGGAGCCATGCCCTCCAAGCTGCCCTCTCTCTCGCTCTGCTCTATGTCCAGCAGCCTCCTCTGCCAAGTCCTCCAAACCTCCCGCTCTCCGCTTGCTCTCCTGCTCTGCTCTCCATCGGTGAAAGTCCCGGGAGCCCATGGCTGCCGTCGCCTTCTGGTGCGCTTGACACCTGCGTATGCAAATTAACCTGCCATCTTTTCCAGGTTAATTTGCATACTCACTCCTGATTGGCTGGTGAGCATAGCGGAGGGACAGTCAATTTACATGTTTCTCTTTTATTATATAGGAGGACTAGAAGCCCAGTGTGTGAAATTCGTGCACTGGGGTGGGGGGGGTCCCCTCAGCTCAGCCTGCACTCTCTCCAATCTAGGACCCCTCGGGGGGTGTCCGACTCACGGTTTAGGCACGATCCTGGGGATCAGTCCTAAACCGGCAGTCAGACATCCCTCTCACAATCCTGGACCGCTGGCTCCTAATCACTAACCTGCCTGCCGGA